>NC_141879.1:458969511-459272541 GCF_056163025.1 Triticum urartu | reverse complement strand
CAAGTTTTACATGGCTCCTACGGGCTGAGCAAGAACCGCTCTTACCTACGCATCAAAACCACAACGATAGTTCGTCAAGTTAGTGTTGTTTTGACCTTCACAAGGACCGGGCATAGCCACACTCGGTTCAAATAAAGTTGGAGAAACTGACACCCGCCAGCCACCTGTGTGCAAAGCACGTCGGTAGAACCAGTCTCGCGTAAGCGTATGCGTAATGTCGATCCGGGCCGCTTCATCCAACAATACCGCCGAACTAAAGTATGACATGCTGGTAAGTAGTATGACTTGTATCACCCACAACTCACTTGTGTTCTACTCATACATATAACATCTACGCATAAAACCTGGCTCTGATACCACTGTTCGGGAACGTAGTAATTTCAATAATTTTCCTATGCACACGCAAGATCATGGTGATGCATAGCAACGAGAGGGGAGAGTGTCATCCACGTACCCTCATAGACCGTTAAGCGGAAGCATTATGACAACGCGGTTGATGTAGTCGTACGTCTTCACGATCGACCGATCCTCAGTACCGAACGTACGGCACCTCTGCGTTCAGCACACGTTCATCTCCGTGACGTCCCGCGAACTCACGATCCAGTAGAGCTCGAGGGAGAGTTTGTTAGCACGACGGCGTGGTGACGATGTTGATGAAGCTACCGTCGCAGGGCTTCGCCTAAGCACCGCTACAGTATGACCGAGGTGCATTATGGTGGAGGGGGGCACCGCACACGGCTGGGAGAGATCAATGATCAACTTGTGTGTCCTAGGGTGCCCCCTGCCCCGTATACAAAGGAGAAAGGGGGGAGGCCGGCCGGCCCTGTAGAGCGCGCCAGGAGGAGGAGTCCTCCTCCTAGTAGGAGTAGGGCTCCCCTCTTTCCTACTCCTACTAGGAGGGGGAAAGGAAGGGGGAGAAGGAGAAGGAAAGGGGGGCGCCCCCCCCTTCCTAGTCCAATTTGGACCAGAGGGGGAGGGGGCACACGACCTGCCCTGGCCGGCCCCTCTCTCTCTCCGCTAGGGCCCAACAAGGCCCATTAACCCCCGGGGGGTTCCGGTAACCCCTTCGGCATTCCGGTAAAATCTTGATTTCACCCGGAACTCTTTCGATGTCCAAATGTAGGCTTCCAATATATCAATCTTTATGTCTCGACCATTTCGAGACTCCTCGTCATGTCCATGATCATATCCCGGACTCTGAACTACCTTCGGTACATCAAAACATATAAACTCATAATACCGATCATCACAGAACTTTAAGCGTGCGGACCCTACGGGTTCGAGAACTATGTAGACATGACCGAGACATGTATCCGGTCAATAACAAATAGTGGAACCTGGATGCTCATATTGGTTCCTACATATTCTACGAAAATCTTTATCAGTCAAACCGCATAACACTATACGTTGTTCTCTTTGTCATCGGTATGTTACTTGCCCGAGATTCGATTGTCGGTATCTCAATACCTAGTTCAATCTCGTTACCGGCAAGTATCTTTACTCGTTCCGTAATACATCATCCTGTAACTAACTCATTAGTTACAATGTTTGCAAGGCTTATAGTGATGTGTATTATCGAGAGGGCCCAGAGATACCTCTCCGACAATCAGAGTGACAAATCCTAATCTTGATCTATGCCAACTCAACAAGTACCATCGGAGACACCTGTAGAGCACCTTTATAATCACCCAGTTACGTTGTGACGTTTGGTAGCACACAAAGTGTTCCTCCAGTAATCGGGAGTTGCATAATCTCATAGTCATAGGAACATGTATAAGTCATGAAGAAAGCAATAGCAGTAAACTAAAACGATCAAGTGCTAAGCTAACCAAATGGGTCAAGTCAATCACATCATTCTACTAATGATGTGATCCCGTTAATCAAATGACAAGTCATGTCTATGGCTAGGAAACTCAACCATCTTTGATCAACGAGCTAGTCAAGTAGAGGCATACTAGCGACACTATGTTTGTTTATGTATTCACACATGTATTATGTTTTCAGTTAATACAATTCTAGCATGAATAATAAACATTTATCATGATATGAGGAAATAAATAATAACTTTATTATTTCCTCTAGGGCATATTTCCTTCAGATGACACTACTACTACTTTACTTTATGCTAGTCTGCACTCTTCTAATGCTGCAAGACCGTTGAATATGTTGAAGATGCTAGTCTTCGATAGGAGTAGGCTCTCCCCTCTATTCTGGCATTTCTGCAGCCCAGTCCACATGTACTAACTTTTCATTGATATCGATGCATATGTAGTGTAGATCCTTGCTTGCTGAGTACTTCGGATGAGTACTCATGGTTGATTTGCTATTTCTTTTCCCCCTTCCCCAGTTATTGCGATCATATGATGGAGTCCAGGAGCCAGAGGATCCCGAGGATGATTTCAACATGAAGTTCGACTTCGACGAGTTGTTAGGAGTTCCCAGGCATGAGGCCTTGCCTTTTCGATCGTTGCTACTTTTGTGCTAGCCATCTTATGGCAACTTGTTTAACTTATGTCTGTACTCAGGTATTGTTGCTTCGCTGACTCATCTATGATCGAGCACTTGTATTCGAGCCCTCGAGGCCCCTGGCTTGTATTATGATGCTTGTATGACTTATTTATTTTTAGAGTTGTGTTGTGATATCTTCCCGTGAGTCCCTGATCTTGATCGTACACGTTTACGTGTATGATTAGTGTACGGTTGAATCGGGGACGTTACATAGGGCCGGCCTCCTCTCCTCCTTTATATACGGGGGCAGGGGGCACCCCAAAACACATCAATTGTTCTCTTAGCCGTGTGTGGTGCCCCCTCCACAGTTTACTCCTCCAGTCATATTATCGTAGTGCTTAGGCGAAGCCCTGTGCAGATCACATCACCATCACCGTCACCACGCCGCTGTGCTGACAAAACTCTCCCTCAACACTTTGCTGGATCAAGAGTTCGAGGGACGTCATCGAGCTGAACGTGTGCAGAACTCGGAGGTGCCGTATGTTCGGTGCTTGATCGGTTGGATCGCGAAGACGTTCGACTACATCAACCGCGTTAAGCTAACGCTTCCGCTTTCGGTCTATGAGGCTATGTGGACACACTCTCCCCCTCTCGTTGCTATGCATCTCCTAGATAGATCTTGTGTGATCGTAGGAAACTTTTTGAAATTGCATGCTACGTTCCCCAACATAGTATATCAAGTTTGATCGTCGAGGGTTCGTCACACTGTCGTAGGGAGCTATGAATACAACATTACCTCGGAAATTTCAAAGCCCCTCTTGTATCACTTGCACCCAATCCCCAAGGCAAAAGAATTGGAGAGTATACCGATTATCTTTCAATGGCCTAAACTTCACGTGTTGAGCTAGATCCCACCCCGCCGCATGTTTTTGAAGAGCTAGAACCGGCTGTATGGTTTATCTATGTGAACTATTGCGATCGCCATCCATCTGATGGCTTCCGGCAGCGCCTCCTCATAAAAAATATACCATCTAGGTCTTCCTCAGGAAGCCCAAGTTTCTTCATCGTCAACTCCACCTCACAGACCACCGCTGATCTCGACATGGAGCCCGATGTCGATCCCGGCAACGTATCCTTCTCCATCAGGTGCCCTAAACTGAGCAAGCAAGATCGGGGTTTTGATGTGAACCCTAGATTTCCGTCTGCCCCTAGAAAAGTCCGACCAAGACCGGGCAGTGATCACCAAGATCACCCCGTATCAGTCCGAGTCCGAGGGAACCAGGAGGAAGATGGCGGAATGGAAGCGGCGCAGTCGCCTCTGAGAGAACAAAAACCCTAACCAAGGAAAAAAAGACAGGTTCGGCTTTTAGTTGTTGAGAAAAGGTTGGTTCGGTGACGACGAAGGGATGTCGCTACACGCTTGTGGGCCTTGAGGCGGCCTGCTCGCTGGTGATTCTGTGTGTGGTAGTCAGCTCCACATTTGTGATCACGGTGGCTTCTTCCATGTTTGATTATGTTTTGCGCTCGCACGCGCCGCTAAGTAGGAAAACGAGCGGAAGTTTCCAAGAAGCAACCGTGGGCCGTGGATGGACGTCAATGTCGCTGTTCCTTGGCGCGAACCGTCCAAGTCAACGACGACTCGTTCCCTTCACGCCTGCTGTACTTCACTCTGTACCTCAGTGGGGCCATCATCCATCCATCCATCCATATGACCCACGGCAACTCCTGCATGCGACATGTGACCGGTCGTGACCACACACACATCCTTCCATCACTTCGTAGTATCAAAGTGTTGTTGTTTTGTGCGTGGTTGATAGCTGCAATTGGGCCTGAAATATCCCCGTACCGTACGCACTCGGTTAATCTTACACGATCGATCATGTCCTCGAGTCCTGATAACGGCCACGCCGCTCATGCTTATAAATCGTACCTCGGGCACGAACATAACTCATGTGATTATCGATTCTTCAGTGCGAAAGCGAAGCTGGAATAAGTAGAGTACGCATGGTTTTACACGAGAAAATTTTGATTCTCTCTGCGGCATGATATGCGCGAGGAAAGTCGGCCAAAGCGGCACAAGGCCACGGCCGAAAAGCAAGAGAAACAATTTTAAAAATTGGGTCATCTCCGCCGATATCCTGACCTGCCCGGCGTCCGTGTTTCGATCAGACAACGTGGCATTTTCCAAAGTCTACGCCGACGACATGACCTGCTTCTCCTTTTCTTTTTTACCTTACCTGATCGCCAGAGTCATTCTTTTTCAGTTCGATTTTGCGTCTTTCGTTTGGCAAGTCAACATAGCACGTTTTTCTTTTTAATTTGGTGGTTTGTTCATTAAGCCAAGCCCAAAATTCATCAGATAATAAGCTAATGTTTTGGCTCTTTCTTCGGATGCCTGACAGATGACCAAAGAGAGCCATGGACATGCCAAAACTTGCTAAACATCAAAACAAGGGCCATGAGCACGAGTCGTTCCCCGGTATTATGCTTTGTGTTGAAGTCTGAATTATAGTTATTCAGATGAAACCTAGTAATCTATTTCTATGGGCTTCAGTATTGAAGTATTCAGGCCGCACCAAATTAATTTAATACTCCCTTTGTCCCATATAATATAGTGCACAATAATTTTGAATGTCAGATGTTGCAATGTTTGACTAAGTCTATAGAGAAATTTATCTATTTCTGTAATACCCAATCCATTCACAAATATAAATTGTTCTAACTTTTTTCAGAGTCAGATTACATAAACATGTTTTACTGTGATTGTTCACTCATTTCAGTTTGTAAATAGTCCATATTGAAATATCTCAAACATGTTATACTCTCTATGTTTTTGCATACAATGTCACTTTGTTTTTCGTGTCAAATTTTGACTTGTGACTTTAGTAAACAAAATATGGTTTCTATGTCATTAGAAATATATCATCGCAAAGTTGCTTGAAATAGCATCTGATGATATACTTTTGGCGGCATATAACTCATATTTTATTGGTAAACTAATGATCGAAGTTAGACATAAAAATATGAAGCGGTGTTGTATAAAAAGACGGAGAGAGTAATTGTGAATGGAGGTAGTACCAAATATACATTGTATGAAAATATATTTCGTGGTTAATCTAATGATAAAGATTTAGTATTCTAAATTTTCATATTTTTTCTGAAAACTTGTCAAAGTTTATATAGTTTGACCTTAAAATAGCCTGCAACTATTGTGGGATGGAGGAAATATATTATAAGCATTCACTAGTAAAAAAATATTTTGCAAAATGTTTGTGGGGCCATGGCCCCCATAGCCCATGCTACACACAAACTACACACCAATCGGGTCAAATCTTCAACGTACAGGCATAGCGACTTGTAAGATTAGAAGGCGCAGAGGACAAGTGATACCTTGCAACCTGTTAACTGTGTGTGCTGTGCAGCTAATGTCTTCGCGTTCATACTACATAACGATGGGTTGACCAGCCGGTCCAGGCTGATGGTTACAGAGGAAATTCCCGGCTCTGACCGTCGCTTTCATCCGCAACTTGCATGAAACTTCGCACGCTTGATCCAGATAACGAATAATACACTACCATTACATGATTAATTAGAGCATCTACAATTAAATTAGGCAGATTTGGCCCCTCAAACACGCGCGAACGCGCCCATGCAACGTCGTTCAAGTTACATAGATCAACAGACGGACATAGGCAAGCACAATATATTGGCCAAAAGATCACGAATGGATGTTCAAAAGACCACCAAAATTCACATGAACAACGGACAATCTCGAACTACATCTAATACTTGAAATTAAATTAAAGAAAGCGAATATTCACCACTTCCGGGGCGGCCCTTTCCTCTTCCAGTCGCCGGTGCAGCTGTAGCCGTCGGCGACTGGTGGAGGGTCGTCTGATTCGTCGGACGGGGAGCTGTTGTCGTCGTCGAAGGAGGAGACAATGATGAGGCCCTTGAGGCACTGGACGACCCGGTCCTGCTGGCGCTTGAACTTCGCTAGCCGAGTCGCCTTCATCGCCTTCTCCTTGGCCTCGCGTTTGGACTGCTCGATGGCAAGCCGGAGAGCCTTGCATTCTTCCAGCGGAGCCGCCGAGCGTCTGTCTCCGCCGTCGTAAGCGATCGGCGGTAGTCGTCGGGCTCCGCCGGTAACCCGTGGCGGCGGCGGAAAGAGCTCTCCGCGCGCGTCCCTCTCCCTTGCCCGCTGCCTCTTGCGGCGGGCAGCGCGCACTTCGGACTTCGGCGTGCGCGACCGGGTTAGCTGGGCGGGCACACACCCATTGCCGCTTGCGTTGGGGAGCAGCAGTCGACGGGGCAAAGGACGGCGTGGGGGAGACGCGGACTGCGCAGGCTGCGCGGAGCCAAACGTGGGCTAGGAGGAGCCAGTGCCGATGTCCTTGCTGCGCCGGCGGGGGAGAGGCGAGGTGGCATATCCGGAACTGCCACCCGAGTACACCTTGGATCTCTCAAGGGCAATGCAGAGGGCCAGCTCCTCGTCAGAGTCGGAGGAGGAGCGGCTGCCGACGCTCAACATGGTCGCCGGAGTCATCGGAAGGAATCGAATCGAAGAAATCGACAGGAAGAAGAAGAGACGAATCAAGAGTGGGCTGAGATAGAGTTTCTGGATTGGGGATATTTGCGGGGATGGAGTGGGGTCGGGGTGGGCCGTTGGGCTGACTTATCGGATGCGCCTCATATTCACCCTATATTTAGGCTGGATATGAGGGGCGTCGGACAGGCCAGATGTTTGAGGCCCGTTTGAGGCGTCTGGCTGGCCATATTTTTATGATCGATCAATGTCCGGATGTTTGAGACAGGTTTGAGATGCCCATGTCTGCATGTTTTGTCGAGCTGCCGACTGTCCACGTTCGACTGGATAACGTGATCTTTTTTGAGCTCAAGGTCTACGCGGCGTCACATGCTCCCGTTTTTCCTGAACAAGAAAGGCAGCAGCGCGACGTCACTTGATTCTCTCTTCTGACAAGTCAACACGATACGCGTATGCGTGCGCTGGGAGTGGGACCCGCAGGGCCTTCGTTGGACGCACGTACTCCCTCCGGTCTTTTTACTTTGCACACTGAATTTGCCGAAAGTCAAACTTTGTTAAGTTTGATCAAATTTATATTAGAAATTATTAGCATCTATAATATCTAATAAATATAATATGAAAATATATTTCAAGATGAATCTAATGATATTGGTGTTGTTATGTGAATGTCTATAATTTTTTATATAAACTTGGTTAAAGTTGGATAAGATTAATTTCGGACAAACCTAATATGCAGAGTAAAAAGGACCAGAGGGAGTAATTGGGTCAAATCGTCAACTCGATGGTAGTAGCTATCATCAAGCTGATGGATGGCTTGCGGGGTCTGCATTGCTCCGTCATTACGCCAACGGCGTATGGACACATGACAAGTTGACCATGTTGCCTCGTTAATTAACTGAATACACAATGGATTATGTAGACACCACGTTATGCTTACGGCTCCCATGCATGCGACAAAATGGGAGAGGAGAGGATGAGAAGGATGGGCCATAGTGGGGCGTTGAGTTTTATCTCAATCTGTGCGACGAGGAACTCAATTCGGAGCCAGAAGCAGGAACTTCGACAGTGAAGCGCACGCAGGAGGAGGGATCCGCCTGCTGATTTGGTCAGAGCTCAAGGATGGAGGAGTCAGCAAATGTGTGCCACTGGCCCACTGCCACGCGCCTTTACGGGTTTATAATAATATTCAAAGTCAAGTAAACCCCCTCTCTGCTCGCTCGCTGTCAGCAGAAACTGCCTCTTCTCCTTCCGAGTGTTTGAGGCCGGACAAGTGCTTAGGTGCGAAGCAAAATTCAAACTCCTCCGGGTGTTGGATGAGAGATCAAAAAAATGCAACGCATGCAGCTTCACCACCCAAGCTAAAGCTAGGGTGGTGATCTTTGTTGCCGTAGCGATCGCGTACGGATGCAACCGCGGACAATTCTTTTACCATCATCTGCTTGACTCCTGGCGCCACTCCCTGTTTGCTAGCAACCGTCGTATACATATATATATATTGTTCCATGCGCTTGGTCTCTTGTGTTTTTGGAGCGGGGTGGGTGTGGATGGATATTCACACGCAAGTCTTTCAGATCTGTACTCGCACCAAGGAATCCTCGTCACCCTTTGAAAGCCACATGCATGCATGCATGCATGCATGTATCGGCTAGAAATATTTTTCTCGCGCGCGTACATGATAGACCTAGACCCGCGCAACACCAGAATCAGAAAGAGAGATATTTCGGACCAAGCATAATTTAGCTGACAGTGCATATATCGAACAAAGAGGAGCCCCCTTGTCTGAATAGATTGGTGCCGCCTTGTGAAGTTTTTATTTATTTTTGTTTTAATATTTTTTGGCGAGGGTCGCCCTGTCAAGTTGTGAACAGCTTGAATGAGCGCCTGCCAGTTGCCGCATCATTCACACGAAATCCCCGAAGAATCCGGCTCTCTTTTCTAGCTAGTCTCCGTCACATGGCATGACCTGCTACTGCTAGCTAATCCAAATATATGTATTCTACCACATGTATGTATATTAAGAGAGAATCACCCTGATAATACAGAGGGATCAGTTGGATGATTCGGCCAGTTAATTAGTCAAGTATTCTTTTCGCGATCAATACTTAAGTGGGCATGCCGGTCGCATCATCACATGTAGTTGCTAGCTTGAATTGCATGATTGATCGGTCCACCTGCCAGGTTTAGGGTTGTCAAACAGCTATACATATCTGGGGTCAACTTTGTTAGTAATCAAGTACTCCCTCTGTCCCATAATATAAGAATGTTTTTTAAATTGTTTTAGCTTAAAAAACGTTTTTATATTATGGGACGGAGGGAGTATATTATCTCGGGGTCAAAAAAAAGTATATTATCTCGTTTATGGAGCACACAAATTAAGTATTCCCCGGTCACCTTTTTTATTTTCGTTGGATTAACTAAATGTATCACTTGGCACATGGAATGGCAAGGAAACTAGGGTCTTAGGGAAATACCAGGCAACTCATAATAGCACAACCGTTGCAATAAACATAAAAGAGGACTTGTACAAAGATAAAGTTCTGACATTTTTTACATCAACTATAGCATTGGTGCGATACTCAGTGATTTTTACTTTGAGCGGACGCATAATACCTCATCAGCACATGGATTTGCAGACTTCTTGTTGTTGGACATGCATCTCGAAGTCATGGGCGGATCCAGTGTGGGCCACAAACATTTTGCAAAATTTTATTTTACTAATGGATGCTTATAATATATTTCCTCCATCTCACAATAGTCGTAGGTCATTTTAAAGTCAAACTATATAAACTTTGACAAGTTTCAGAAAAATGTGAAAAATTAGAATACTAAATCTTTGTCATCAGATTCATCACGAAATATATTTTCATACAATGTATATTTGGTACTACCTCCATTCACAATTACTCTCTCTGTCTTTTTATACAACACCGTTTCATATTTTTATGTCTAACTTTGATCATTAATTTACCAAGAAAATATGAGTTATGTGCCACAAAAAGTATATCATTGGATGCACATTTCAAGAAACTTTGCGATGATATATTCCTAATGACATAGAACCCATATTTTGTTGACTAAAGTTGCAAGTCAAAATTTGACACGAAAAATAGAGTGACATTGTATACAAAAATAGAGAAAGTATAACATGCTTGAGATATTTCAATGGGTGAATTCCGTATATGCCACTCAAAACTTGCTCGTATCCGCATATGCCATTGGAAATTTCCCTCTGTTAAATATGCCACCGAAAATTTGCACCGCGTACATATATGCCACTATGGCCAGTTTGACCGTTAGTTGACTGTCAAGTGGAAGGTGAAAAGACGATTTTGCCCCTGGGCGTTCTTGTGCACTGCAGCACCAACTTTATCGATCCAGTACTGTAGCGTTCGATGCACTGCGCAGAATACTTTTGCGTCCAGTACTGGAGCAACTAGTGCAGCGGGCGACGTACTGTAGTAACAATTACTGTAGCGCATGATATTTTTAAAAATGTGTCCTTCTATATTGCGTACAATTTTTACTAATATTGTTTTTTGAAAGTGAAGAATTACTGCGATGGAGCCTGTGTTGCCAACAATTTTTTTTTAAGTGAACAAAATTTGGAAAAAGTGGGTGGCACAGTTTTAAAAAAAATCGCGTGCTACAGTAATTGTTGCTACAGCAGGCCCCGTTCCATATTGCGAACATTTTTTTAAAGTGAACAAAATTTGAAAAAAGTGGGCGGTACGGATATTCACATTTTTTTAAAAAGTGGGCGCTACAGTGCATCAGACGCTGCAGTGTCGCTCTGTTGCTACAGTGTAGGTCAAGGGCAAAATTGTCTTTTCACTTTCCACTTGACGGTCAACTAACGGTCAAACTGGCCATAGTGGCATATCTGTACGCGGTGCAAATTTTTGGTGGCATATTTGATAGAGGGAAATTGCCAATGGCAGATGGGGGTACGGGCAAGTTTTGAGTGGCATATACGGAATTCACCCTATTTCAATATGGACTACTTACAAACTGAAATGAGTGAACAATCACACTAAAACACGTGCCATTAAAAAAACTATGAAGTTGTTTCTCCGCTTCATCGGAGCTATATGTTAGACTGGGAAGGGGGGGGGGGGGCATTGCCCCCGGCTATAAACAACTTTCCGAATAAATTATTGTTGGAGGGTCAAGATATGTAATTTTTAGCTTTTGAACGTTAAACAGTCATATTCTGTCTTGCCCCATGACAGCTTTTGTCTAGCTCCGCCACTACGGGTGGCCAAGGTGCCTAGAAGCGCGTATAGTCATGCCCTAGAGATTAGCCGGTGTTCAACGAACGTCGTTAATAAATCCCTATATCGTGCTTCGTGTAATGATTGGTTCTTGATAAATGGGTATGCATCTCGGAGTATTTTTAACATATGCTAATTAAGCATGGCTCTTATGATGATCAGTGCACGATGCTGAGGTGACGTGCAGCCGAAAAGGCTACTTTGGCTGTGCGTCCATCCAATTTGCTTTCTCCTTTTCCTTTTTGAACCCCAGAGCTACATTTTTCCAAAATGTTTGGGTCGTAAAGTGAAAGGAATATTCTACCCTCACCGGTTGTTGGGCGTGCCTGAATCTAAGTCAGGCCCACCATAGGCGAGGAGGGTGGAGAGAGACCTGCTGATATCCCACCAGGAATCTCACTTTCTGTAGCCTTTTGCATGGATTTAGCTGAAGCAGAAAAGGTCGTACTAGATGGCTAGATGCTAGTAGTACGTGACATTCATTGTACTATGATGAATCAATCTCACAAACAGGGTCACATGATGTTTAATACTAGTACCCTGCATAATCAGCTGCAAAGTTCACTACCACAATAGTTTAAACCATTTGGACACGGTATAGCTAAGAGAGATAGACTACACTATTCCCCTATTGTAAAATTCCCCTATTGCAATGTTTTCTCTTTTGTAAAATTCTTCAATCTATTCATAAATAGTCGTCGTGGTATATCTGTGGATTGCAAACCGGCAAAGGGTTTGCTTTATGACCAATTTCTAACGCTTTAGTTCCTCCTCCGCAAGAAACGACCCCAGACTCTCCTCCGCCTCCTCTTCCTATCGGCTCCACCATGTCTCCGATGACCTTTGAGCCACGGAGGTGCCGAGAACCTCGCCCCCTCCCCCCGTGCCGGCGGCAGGGACCCCGCTCTCAATTTTGTTAGGTTTAGCGTCTTGGTTGGACTTTGCGGCAACGATTTTTCTCAATAACAACAATGTCTCTCACATTAGATCCCCGTTCCGATGGTGCGTGTAGCGTCATCGAAGGGTGTGTGGAGCGTATTTCTTTCAAATCTCATGGGATTCAGTCAGTGTTGGCCTTCAGTGGATATGTACGGATTTGGTCTTCGTTCGTCTTCGTTTGAGTGTTTATATGTCTGTACGATCTACGACTCTCTTCGTTGGCGATGTTTGCTACTATGGTGTGCTTTTCATATCGGGCCTTAGCACGATGACTCTCCAAATGTCATATTGTCATCTTGCTATTGCAATGCTCTGTTTTCTTGTAACTTACTACTTTGAGATGCATGCTGAATAGCGGTTTTAGAGTGGAGTATTAGTTGTAGATGCAGTTGGATAATGGACTACACATCATGGATGTAATGTGTATATGAGATTATACCATGAATGATCATAGTCATAAATATAAGTATTTTAATTTAATCGCTGGCCAACTATAATTTGTTTACCACACTACTTTGCTATGCTTGTGAGAGATGTCACTAGTGAATCCATAGCCCCTGGGTCTATTCTCTATTACCGAAATCTTCATTACAATTACTATTCTTTGATGTACCATTTTACCTTTTTATCAACATTATTATCCCGTGCAATATAACCTTTTAACTAGCAAGACAAGAAGCTTGACAACTTTCTTGACATGTTGGGGACAAGTTTGTGTTGTGTCTTGTGTGCAGGTACCAGTGGCTTTGTTTGCTGGGAGAAATCCTTCTTGTTTGATAAACCTTGGTTCTCTACCAAGGGAAATACTTATTGCTAGGTTACATCACCTTTATGTTGGGGAACGTAGCATAAATTCAAAATTTTCCTACGTGTCACCAAGATCAATCTATGGAGTCATCTAGCAATGAGGGAGGAGTGGATCTACATACCCTTGTAGATCGCGCGCGGAAGCGTTCAAGAGAACGGGGTTGATGGAGTCGTACTCGTCGTGATCCAAATCACCGATGATCCTAGCGCCGAACGGACGGCACCTCCGCGTTCAACACACGTACAGAGCAACGACGTCTCCTCCTTCTTGATCCAGCAAGGGGGGAGGAGAGGTTGATGGAGATCCAACAGCACGACGGCGTGGTGGTGGAAGTAGCGGGATTCCAACAGGGCTTCGCCAAGCGCTGCGGGAGGAGGGAGATGTGTCATGGGAGGGAGAGGGAGGCGCCAGGGCTCAGGTATGGTTGCCCTCCCTTCCCCCCACTATATATAGGGCCAAGGGAGAGGGGGGGCGCAGCCTTGGCCCTTCCTCCAAGGAAGGGTGCGGCCAGGGAGGAGTCCCTCCTCCCCAAGGCACCTCGGAGGTGCCTTCCCCCTTTAGGACTCTTCCTTTCCCTCTTCTCTTGGCGCATGGGCCTCTTGGGGCTGGTGCCCTTGGCCCATATAGGCCAAGGCGCACCCCCTACAGCCCATGTGGACCCCCGGGGCAGGTGGCCCCACCCGGTGGACCCCCGGGAACCTTCCGGTGGTCCCAGTACAATACCGGTGACCCCGAAACTTGTCCCGATGGCCGAAATAGCACTTTCTATATATAATTCTTTACCTCCGGACCATTCCGGAACTCCTCGTGACGTCCGGGATCTCATCCGGGACTCCGAACAACTTTCGGGTTACCGCATACTAATATCTCTATAACCCTAGCATCACCGAACCTTAAGTGTGTAGACCCTACGGGTTCGGGAGACATGCAGACATGACCGAGACGTTCTCCGGTCAATAACCAACAGCGGGATCTGGATACCCATGTTGGCTCCCACATGTTCCACGATGATCTCATCGGATTAACCACGATGTCAAGGACTTAATCAATCCCGTATACAATTCCCTTTGTCTATCGGTATGACACTTGCCCGAGATTCGATCGTCGGTATCCCGATACCTTGTTCAATCTCGTTACCGGCAAGTCTCTTTACTCGTTCCGTAACACATCATCCCGTGATCAACTCCTTGATCACATTGTGCACATTATGATGATGTCCTACCGAGTGGGCCCAGAGATACCTCTCCATTTACACGGAGTGACAAATCCCAGTCTCGATTCGTGCCAACCCAACAGACACTTTCGGAGATACCTGTAGTGTACCTTTATAGCCACCCAGTTACGTTGTGACGTTTGGCACACCCAAAGCACTCCTACGGTATCCGGCAGTTGCACAATCTCATGGTCTAAGAAAATGATACTTGACATTAGAAAAGCTTTAGCATACGAACTACACGATCTAGTGCTATGCTTAGGATTGGGTCTTTTCCATCACATCATTCTCCTAATGATGTGATCCCGTTATCAACGACATCCAATGTCCATGGTCAGGAAACCGTAACCATCTATTGATCAACGAGCTAGTCAACTAGAGGCTTACTAGGGACATGGTGTTGTCTATGTATCCACACATGTATCTGAGTTTCCTATCAATACAATTCTAGCATGGATAATAAACGATTATCATGAACAAGGAAATATAATAATAGCTAATTTATTATTGCATCTAGGGCATATTTCCAACAGTCTCCCACTTGCACTAGAGTCAATAATCCAGTTCACATCGATATGTGATTAACACTCAAGGTCACATCCCCATGTGACTATCACCCAAAGAGTTTACTAGAGTCAATAATCTAGTTCACATTACCATGTGATTAACACTCGATGAGTTCTGGGTTTGATCATGTTATGCTTGTGAGAGATGTTATACTCAACGGGTCTGAATCTTTCAGATCTGTATGTACTTCGCAAATCTCTATGTCATCTTGTAGATGCAGCTACTACGCTATATTTGGAGCCATTTCAAATAACTGTTCTACATGGAGCTATTCTAAATTGTTGCTCCATTATACGTATCCGTATCTCTACTCAGAGCTATCCGGATAGGTGTTAAGCTTGCATCGACGTAACTCTTTACGTCGAACTCTTTATCACCTCCATAACCGAGAAACATATCCTTATTCCTCTAAGGATAATTTAGACTGCTATCTGGTGATCTACTCCTAGATTACCTTTGTACCCTCTTGCCAGATATGTGGCAAGGCACACATCAGGTGCGGTACTCAGCATGGCATACTATAGAGCCTATGTCTTAAGCATAGGGGACGACCTTCGTCCTTTCTCTCTATTCTGCCGTGGTCGAGCTTTAAGTCTTAACTTCATACCTTACAACTCAGGCAAGAACTCCTTCTTTGACTGATCCATCTTGAACACTTTCAAGATCATGTCAAGGTATGTGCTCATTTGAAAGTACCATTAAGCGTTTTGATCTATCCTTATAGATCTTGATGCTCAATGTTCAAGTAGCTTAATCCAGGCTTTCCATTGAAAAACACTTTCCAAATAACCCTATATGCTTTTCAGAAATTCTACGTCATTTCTGATCAACAATATGTCAACAACATACACTCATCAGAAATTCTATAGTGCTCCCACTCACCTTTTTGGAAATACAAGTTTCTCATAAACTTTGTATACACCCAAAATCTTTGATCATCTCATCAAAGCGTACATTCCAACTCCGAGATGCTTACTCCAGTCCTTAGAAGGATAGCTGGAGCTTTGCATACTTATTAGCATCTTTCAGGATTGACAAAACCTTCCGGTTGTATCACATACAACCTTTCCTCAAGAAAATCGTCGAGGAAACAATGTTTTGACATCCTATCTGCAAGATTTCATAAATAATGCAGTAATCGCTAATATAATTCCAGCAGACTCTTAGCATCGCTACGAGTGAGAAAGTCTCACCGTAGTCAACTCCTTGAACTTGTCGGAAACTTCTTAACGACAAGTCGAGCTTTCTTAATGGTAACATTTACCATCATTGTCCGTCTTCCTTTTAAAATCCATCTGCACTCAACAGCCTCACGACCATCGAGCTGTTCTGTCAAAGTCTACACTTTGTTTTCATACATGGATCCTCTCTCGGATTTTATGGCCTCGAGCCATTTATCGGAATCCGGGCCCACCATCGCTTCTCCACAGCTCGTAGGTTCATTGTTGTCTAGCAACATGACTTCCAAGACAGGATTACGTACCACTCTGAAGTAGTACGCATCCTTGTCATCCCACGAGGTTTGGTAGTGACTTGATCTGAAGTTTCATGATCACTATCATAAGCTTCCACTTCAATTGGTGTATGTGCCACAGGAACAACTTCCTGTGCCCTGCCACACACTAGTTGAAGAGACGGTTCAATAACCTCATCAAGTCTCCACCATCCTCCCACTCAATTCTTTCGAGAGAAACTTTTCCTCGAGAAAAGACCCGATTACAGAAACAATCCCTTATTGCTTTCGGATCTGAGACAGGAGGTATACCCAACTGTTTTTGGGTGTCCTATGAAGATGCATTTATCCGCTTTGGGTTCGAGCTTATCAGCCTGAAACTTTTTCACATAAGCGTTGCAGCCCCAAACTTTTAAGAAATGACAGCTTAGGTTTCCCTAAACCATAGTTCATACGGTGTCATCTCATCGGAATTACGTGGTGCCCTATTTAAAGTGAATGTGGTTGTCTCTAATGCCTAACCCATAAACTATTGTGGTAATTCGATAAGAGACATCATGGTATGCATCATATCCAATAGGGTGCAGTTATGATGTTTGGACACACCATCACACTATGGTGTTTCAGGCTGTATTAGTTGTGAAACAATTTCCACAATGTCTCAATTTTGTGCCAAACTCGTAATTCAGATATTCATCTCTATGATCATATCATAGATATTTTATCCTCTTGTCACGACGATCTTTCAACTTCACCTTGAAATTACTTGAACCTTTCAATAATTCAGACTCGTGATTCATCAAGTAAATATACTCAACATCTACTCAAATCATCTGTGAAGCAAGAACATAACAATATCCACTACATGCCTCAGCACTCATTGGACTGCACACATCAAAATGTATTACTTCCAACAAGTTGCTTTCTAGTTCCATTTTACTGAAAAACGAGGCTTTCAGTCATCTTGCCCATGTGGTATGATTTGCATGTCTCAAGTGATTCAAAATCAAGTGAGTCCAAACGATCCATCTGTATAGAGTTTCTTCATGCATATCTACCAACAAACATGGTTCGCATGTCTCAATCCTTTCAAAAATGAGTGAGTCCAAAGATCCATCAACATGGAGCTTCTTCATGCGTTTTATACCGATATGACTTAAGTGGCAGTGCCACAAGTAGGTGGTACTATCATTACTATATTTTGGCATGAACATGTGTATCACTACGATCGAGATTCAATAAACCATTCATTTCAGGTGTAAGACCATTTGAAGGTATTATTCAAATAAACAGAGTAACCATTATTCTCTTTAAATGAATAACCATATTGCGATAGACATAATCCAATCATGTCTATGCTCAACGCAAACACCTAATAACAATTATTTAGGTTTTAATACCAATCTCGATGGTAGAGGGAGCGTGCGATGCTTGATCATATCAACATTGGAAACACTTCCAACACATATCGTCAGCTCACCTTTAGTTAGTCTCCGTTTATTCCATAGCTATTATTTCGAGTTACTAACACTTAGCAACTGAACCGGTATCTAATACCCTGGTGCTACTAGGAGTACTAGTAAAGTACACATTAACACAATGTATATCCAATATACTTCTATCGACCTTGCCAGCCTTCTCATCTACCAAGTATCTAGGGTAATTCTGCTCCAGTGGTTGTTCCCCTTATTACATAAGCACTTAGTCTCGGGTTTGGGTTCAATCTTGGGTTTCTTCACTAGAGCAGCAGCTGAATTGCCGTTTCATGAAGTATCCCTTCTTGCCCTTGCCCTTCTTGAAACCAGTGGTTTCACCAACCATCAACAATTGATGCTCCTTCTTGATTTCTACTTTTGTGGTGTCAAACATCGCGAATATCTCAAGGATCATCATATATGTCCCTGATATATCATAGTTCATCACGAAGCTCAAGCAGCTTGGTGGTAATGACTTCGGAGAAACATCACTGTCTCATCTGGAAGATCAACTCCCACTCGATTCAAATGATTGATGTACTCAGACAATCTGAGCACAAGCTCAACAATTGAGCTTTTCTCCCTTAGTTTGCAGGCTAAGAAAATCGTCGGAGGTCTTATACCTCTTGACGTGGGCACGAGCCTGATATTCCAATTTCAGCCCTCGAAACATCTCATATGTTCCGCGACATTTCAAAACGTCTTCGGTGCCTCAACTCTAAACCGTTTAACTGAACTATCACGTAGTTATCAAAACGTGTATGTCAGATGTTCGCAACATCCACAGACGACGTTCGAGGTTCAGCACACTGAGCGGTGCATTAAGGACATAAGCCTTCTATGAAGCAATGAGGACAATCCTCGGTTTACGGACCTAGTCCGCATAATTGCTACTATCAACTTTCAACTAAATTTTCTCTAGGAACATATCTAAACAGTAGAACTGAAGCACAAGCTACGACATAATTTGCAAAGATCTTTTGACTATGTTCAGGATAATTAAGTTCATCTTATGAACTCCCACTCAGATAGACATCCCTCTAGTCATCTAAGTGATTACATGATCCGAGTCAACTAGGTCGTGTCCGATCATCACGTGAGACAGACTAGTCAACATCGGTGAACATCTTCATGTTGATCGTATCTACCATACGACTCATGCTCGACCTTTCGGTCTTCTGTGTTCCGAGGCCATGTCTGTACACATGCTAGGCTCGTCAAGTCAACCTAAGTGTTTCGCGTGTGTAAATCTGTCTTACACCCATTGTATGTGAACGTTAGAATCTAACACCCGATCGTCACATGGTGCTTCGAAACAACGAACTGTCGCAACGGTGCACAGTTAGGGGGAACACTTTCTTGAAATTATTATGAGGGATCATCTTATTTACTACCGTCGTTCTAAGTAAACAAGATGCATAAACATGATAAACATCACATGCAATCAAATAGTGACATGATATGGCCATCATCACTTTGCTCCTCTTGATCTCCATCTTCGGGGCTCCATGATCATCATCGTCACCGGCATGACACCATGATCTCCATCATCATGATCTCCATCATCGTGTCTTCTTGAAGTTGTCTCGTCATCTATTACTTCTACTACTACAACTAACGGTTAGCAATAAAGTAAAGTAATTACATGACGTTTATGTTGACACGCAGGTCATAAATAAATTAAGATAACTCCTATGGCTCCTGCCGGTTGTCATACTCATCGACATGCAAGTCGTGATTCCTATTACAAGAACATGATCAATCTCATACATCACATATATCATTCATCACATTATTTTGGCCATATCACATCACATAGCATACCCTGCAAAAACAAGTTAGACGTCCTCTAATTGTTGTTTGCATGTTTTACATGGATGCTATGGGTTTCTAGCAAGAACGTTTCTTACCTACGCAAAAACCACAACGTGATATGCCAATTGCTATTTACCCTTCATAAGGACCCTTTTCATCGAATCCGATCCGACTAAAGTGGGAGAGACAGACACCCGCTAGCCACCTTATGCAACTAGTGCATGTCAGTCGATGGAACCAGTCTCACGTAAGAGTACGTGTAAGGTCGGTCCGGGCCGCTTCATCCCACAATGCCACCGAATCAAGATTGGACTAGTAACGGTAAGCATATTGAACAAAATCAACGCCCACAACTACTTTGTGTTCTACTCGTGCATAGAAACTACGCATAGACCTAGCTCTGATACCACTGTTGGGGAACGTAGCATAAATTCAAAATTTTCCTACGTGTCACCAAGATCAATCTATGGAGTCATCTAGCAACGAGGGAGGAGTGGATCTACATACCCTTGTAGATCGCGCGCGGAAGCGTTCAAGAGAACGGGGTTGATGGAGTCGTACTCGTCGTGATCCAAATCACCGATGATCCTAGCGCCGAACGGACGGCACCTCCGCATTCAACACACGTACGGAGCAGCGACGTCTCCTCCTTCTTGATCCAGCAAGGGGGGAGGAGAGGTTTATGGAGATCCAACAGCACGACGGCGTGGTGGTGGAAGTAGCGGGATTCCAACAGGGCTTCGCCAAGCGCTGCGGGAGGAGGGAGATGTGTCATGGGAGGGAGAGGGAGGCGCCAGGGCTCAGGTATGGTTTCCCTTCCTTCCCCCCACTATATATAGGGCCAAGGGAGAGGGGGGGGGCGCAGCCTTGGCCCTTCCTCCAAGGAAGGGTGCGGCCAGGGAGGAGTCCCTTCTCCCCAAGGCACCTCGGAGGTGCCTTCCCCCTTTAGGACTCTTCCTTTCCCTCTTCTCTTGGCGCATGGGCCTCTTGGGGCTGGTGCCCTTGGCCCATATAGGCCAAGGCGCACCTCCTACAGCCCATGTGGCCCCCCGGGGCAGGTGGCCCCACCCGGTGGACCCCCGGGACCCTTCCGGTGGTCCCGGTACAATACCGGTGACCCCGAAACTTGTCCCGGTGGCCAAAATAGCACTTTCTATATATAATTCTTTACCTCCGGACCATTCCGGAACTCCTCGTGACGTCCGGGATCTCATCCGGGACTCCGAACAACTTTCGGGTTACCGCATACTAATATCTCTATAACCCTAGCGTCACCGAACCTTAAGTGTGTAGACCCTACGGGTTCGGGAGACATGCAGACATGACCGAGATGTTCTCCGGTCAATAACCAACAACGGGATCTGGATACCCATGTTGGCTCCCACATGTTCCACGATGATCTCATCGGATGAACCACGATGTCAAGGACTTACTCAATCCCGTATACAATTCCCTTTGTCTATCGGTACGACACTTGCTCGAGATTTGATCGTCGGTATCCTGATACCTTGTTCAATCTCGTTACCGGCAAGTCTCTTTACTCGTTCCGTAACACATCATCCCGTGATCAACTCCTTGATCACATTGTGCACATTATGATGATGTCCTACCGAGTGGGCCCAGAGATACCTCTCCATTTACATGGAGTGACAAATCCCAGTCTCGATTCGTGCCAACCCAACAGACACTTTCGGAGATACCTGTAGTGTACCTTTATAGCCACCCAGTTACGTTGTGACGTTTGGCACACCCAAAGCACTCCTACGGTATCCGGGAGTTGCACAATCTCATGGTCTAAGGAAATGATACTTGACATTAGAAAAGCTTTAGCATACGAACTACACGATCTAGTGCTATGCTTAGGATTGGGTCTTGTCCATCACATCATTCTCCTAATGATGTGATCCCGTTATCAACGACATCCAATGTCCATGGTCAGGAAACCGTAACCATCTATTGATCAACGAGCTAGTCAACTAGAGGCTTACTAGGGACATGGTGTTGTCTATGTATCCACACATGTATCTAAGTTTCCTATCAATACAATTCTAGCATGGATAATAAACGATTATCATGAACAAGGAAATATAATAATAACTAATTTATTATTGCCTCTAGGGCATATTTCCAACACTTTACACTTGGGGGTTACCCCAACCACTCTTACAAGAGAGCAAGCAGGAGCCACTGCTACCTCACCTTCCTAAGTAGAACATGAATTCTATCCAAACTAAGAAAACACCTACAAACATAGCAGGAGCCCTCCCTTATGTTTGTGGCTGGGCAATGAGCCCTTGTGTATGCACTTAAAATCCTTGTATGTGTTGGCCACTGACACCGATGTATCAGTGGTTGATGTCGTGAGCTCTTCGCCGCCGGCCATCTATTTAGTAGAGAGCTCTCGCTGGTAGAATGGATCTGTTGGGCGGAGCTTTGCGAGAGTCTTATTAGTGTCTCATTGTCCGTTGACTCAGATTTGCTCTCATGGAAGCTCACGCCCTCGTGTCAGTTATCGGTTAAATCCTTATATGCTAAGTTCTCGCAAGGTCCGGTGCTCAACATAGTTAGGGGACTGTGAAAAGGTAGTTTACCCCTTAAAATGGTTTTTTCTTTGGCAAACTTTTCGTAACTGCCTTCCCACGTCTATCGACGTGGTGAAAAAGCATGGCCCCATCAATGGAGCCTTCTCGGTGTGCGTGTCATGGAAGACACAAACCATTTCTTTCCGCTGTCACCTTGCTCGTTTCGCATGGAGTGCGGTGCGTGAGGCCTCGGGCCATCTGTGGAACCTGACCTCTGTGGCTGATTTGCTGGATATTCTTAGGGCCCAACACGGTTGCAGCCGTAGGATCATGTGGTGCTACGTCGAGACGCTGTGGTTGGGCCTTTGAACGGCCAGAAACAAAATCATCATCGAGTCCATCTTACGTACCCTCGCACCCGGCTGATTGCATCTTTAAAAGTCACCTCTTTCTGCAGCAGTGGACTCCATCGGGGAAACATCGGGACATTGAAGCTATGCAGGTCGCGATGGAAAAGCTTCGGAAGACCGGAACATCCAAGTCATTGCGTGCCAACCCTAGGAGAAGTCTTTGATCTCTCGTGCCTTTCGTGTTGAGCCTTCGTGCTTGTTATGTTGGTCTTGGCCTTGTAAGATCTGAATTATCCCATGGTTTGTTGAACTATGTTGTCACTTTGCGTAGTTTGTGGACTTTATTAATTTAAAACCGGGTGCTCCTTGTGTTTTCGTTCTAAAGATGTATGTAAGGGAGTACCTATTCATCATTTACCCGATTTTTTCCGCATTAGTCACTTTTAATTGCAGCCGTCGGATAAGGAATGAGTGACCAAATATCTTTTTTTTTACAAAAAAACTATAAGGGAGGGCCTGAACGAAATATGCCCTAGAGGCAATAATATAGTTGCTATTTATATTTCATTATATCATGATAAATGTTTATTATTCATGTTAGAATTGTATTAACCGAAAACTTAGTACATGTGTGAATACATAGACAAACAGAGTGTCCCTAGTATGCCTCTACTTGACTAGCTCGTTAATAAAAGATGGTTAAGTTTCCTAGCCATGGACATGTGTTGTCATTTGATGAATGTGATCACATCATTAGATAATGATGTGATGGACTAGACCCATCCGTTAGCTTAGCACTATGATCGTTTATTTGATTGCTATTGCTTTCTTCATGACTTATACGTGTTCCTATGACTATGAGATTATGCAACTCTCGAATACCGGAGGAACACTTAGTGTGCTATCAAACATCACAACGCAACTGGGTGATTATAAAGATGCTCTATAGGTGTCTCCAATGGTGTTTGTTGAGTTGGCATAGATCAAGATTAGGATTTGTCACTCCGATTGTCGGAGAGGTATCCCTGGGCCCTCTCGGTAATGCACATCACTATAAGCCTTGCAAGCAATGTGACTAATGAGTTAGTTGCAGGATGATGCATTACAGAACGAGTAAAGAGACTTGCCGGTGACGAGATTGAACTAGGTATGATGATACCGACGATCGAATCTCGGGCAAGTAACATACCGATGACAAAGGGAACAACGTATATTGTCATGCGGTTTGACTGATAAAGATCTTCGTAGAATATGTGGGAGCCAATATGAGCATCCAGGTTCCGTTATTGGTTATTGATCGGAGATGAGTCTCAGTTACATAGTTCTCGAACCCGTAGGGTCTGCACACTTAATGTTTAATAACGATTTGTATTATGAGTTATGTGATTTGATGACCGAAGTTTGTTCGGAGTCCCGGATGAGAACACGGACATGACGAGGAGTCTCAAAATGGCCGAGACGTAAAGATCGATATATTGGAAGGCTTTATTTGGACATCGGAAAGGTTTTGAGTGGTTCGGGTATTTTTCGGAGTACCGAAGAGTTACGGAAATTCGCCGGGGGAAGTATTGGGCCTTCATGGGCCTTAGTGGAAAGGAGACAAGGGCCACAAGGGGAGGCCACGCCCCCCCCATGGGCTGGTCCGGATTGGACTAGGGAGGGGGCAGCGCCCCCCTCTTTCCTTCTCCCTCTCCTCTTCTTCCTTCTTCTCCTACTTGGACTGGGAAAGGGAAAACCTACTCCTACTAGGAGTAGGAATCCCCCTTTGGGCGCGCCCCTTGTGACCGGACCTCCTCCTCCTCCCCTCCTTTATATACGGGGGAGGGGGCACCCCATAGACACACAAGTTGACAATTGTCTTAGCCGTGTGCGGTGCCCCTTCACAGATTTCCACCTCGGTCATATCTTTGTAGTGCTTAGGCGAAGCCCTGCGTCGGTAACTTCATCATCACCATCATCACGCCGTCGTGCTGAAGAAACTCTCCTTCGGCCTCAACTGGATCAAGAGTACGAGGGATGTCACCGAGTTGAACGTGTGCTGATCGCGGAGGTGCCGTGCGTTCGGTACTTGATCGGTTGGATCGCGAAGACGTTCGACTACATCAACTGCGTTACTCAATGCTTCCGCTTTCGGTCTACGAGGGTACGTAGACACACTCTCCCCTCTCATTGCTATGCATCTCCTAGATAGATCTTGCATGATCGTAGATTTTTTTTTGAAATACCGCATTCCCCAACAGGGCCCTATAGCACAATTGGTGCACCAACCCTCCCCTTTATTTTTTTTGCAAGTACCATTCCTTGACCTAGGTGGGTGGAAAGAAATCAAATCCTTTCCATCACTAGGCTCTGCCTTACTCTACAAATCTCATTCTTCCTCCTCCAACCGTTCCATGTTCATCTTTTTCCTCACGTAGCCGTCAGCCAACCCAGCCCTAACCGCCTATCTCTGATCCCCACAGCCGGCGGCTACCGATGGGTTGCCACCCGCCCTCCATCCTGTCTAAGCCCTGCCCCAATGAACAGCTCCCCCACCCCCCGGCCCCGCCCCAGTTAAGTTTCTTACTCACTTCCGTCGACTATCGCCAGCTCTCACTTGTACACGGCTCAGCCTCGCCGTGGCCGACACTCCTCACGTCGTTCCCGCCTTCAGCCCCGTGCTGCCTAGAAGTGACCGACGCATGAAATTTTTGTAGGTATCTGACATTAGCAAAACATGATATGTAAAGCATGTAAATCACACACGTATGGCTTTTGACACGTGGCCTCCAACCATAGAGTGCTTCAACAAGAAAGGGGAAGGCCGAGAAGTCATCGTAGAGGACACAACGGTCGATAACAACAAACATTTTACTAGACTAGAGGCTAAAATTCACAAGAGGGGACAAAAAGTGACCTCAGGTAATAAATTTGATAACGGGAGGACATCCCCTTTGCTGTAGGTGCACTCTGAAGCACATCCATAGTGAAATTACCGACTGAATTGCAGAGTGGAATCTGGTCCCTCGGAGGCGGATCAAGTGGCAGATGGATTTACAAAGCCATTGCAGGTTCGACAACTACAAACTTTCAAGAACAATCTCAATCTTGACACATTTAGATTGAAGGGGATGTTAAATGATGTAACTGTAGTTGTAACGTGACATATGTCACGATGGTGTTAACATGTGTCGTGCGTTGTAATCTTAGGCAGGTTGTTGTTAGTTAAAGATCCTCATATTGTATAGTCTTGGATGAGGGTCAAGCCACACAACAACCTGTGCTAATTGTATTCTCGTTCTCCCTATTTAACACGCACGTGTCCCTGCACAGATGCATACACTTCCAATCTTCTTTTCTTTCAACCTTGAGTAATAAGTTTGATAACCGGAGGACGTCCTCTTGCTCTAGGTGCACTCTCAATCACACCCATGGTGAAATTTCCGAGTGAATTGCAGAGTGGAATCTGGTCCCTCGGAGGTGGAGCAATGCATATATACGTAGCAAGTAATTATGCCGGATTCCACGAGACAAAAAAAGGCGGGAATATGATGACAACCCAATGCATATATGTGTTTGTATATTCCTTGTTTTATCGTTAGAGACAACAAGTAGGCGTGATGGATTTAACCAAGCGTCCACTCATAAAAAGTGTGCAGAGCAGGCACGGCAATCTGATGGACCCAATTGTATGGTTTTCTAGGAGTGGTTTCAACAGTTTTGTAATGTAATATAAAGGGAAAAGGAATTAATCGATGGGAAGAAGCCGGCCGTGCATTTCACTCTCAACAGCTCCATCGAATTGTTTTGTTTAATCCCGCGCCTACATACATGCATACATACGCGTACAGCTGGTGGTTGAACAGCTGTGTACACACATTTGGCTGTGGTCATTCAGTCCAAATGGCCGATGGAGGTGAAAGGAAAATGTACTCGACGAATCACGTGGGTCACAGCTCGCTCCGATATGTTTCTTGTTGTAAACTTTCACGCTGCGCCAAATGCTTGGACATGACGAGGAGGAGGAATATGTCGTGTTTTGATGGACCTTGGAGCACCCCCAGTGCTCTGCCGCTTCATGTTACGTGCCCCCGTCTTTCCCAAAGACCCCGTTCCTTGGTTTTCATGTGCCATTCGTTGAGTTCCTCAGGCTCAGTACAAACTCCCATTTGTCTTAAAATTCTTGTTTTAAATTTATTTAAATACGGATGTATCTAACATTAAAACGTAACTAGATACATCTGTATTTAAACAAATCTAAGGTAATAATTTTGGGACGGATGAAGTATTTGTCTGCTTGACGAAAAAAGAAAAAGTAAAACCGACCGAGCGGAGCCTGGCTGACTCATGTAGGCCGTAGAAGCCAGATCTGACGGCGAGGGCGCAGCCAGCAGCCACACGCTGGGCCAGGGGATCTTAAACTGGCAGAGTTGCTGCGGGGAGTCAACGGTCAACCCAGCCGCGATATCTGCGCCCGCGCGTTCACAGCGTATCCGGAACTCCGCGCGCTCCCTGCTGCTCTGCTATGCTCTATAAATTACAGACAGGCCCCGACGCTCTCAACATCTCTTTCGCTCCCCCTCTCTCTCTGTGTACATCCTCCTCTCACACATCTCCCTCTGCTACTCTCCATTGCTCAAGACAAGGCCGGCCGGCAGAACATGGGGACGCAGGCAGCGGAGAACTTCGAACCGCCGGCCAAGGTACGTTCGTGCTCCTGCTCAGCAATTAATCTCCCTCTCTCGCTGTTAAGAAAATTACAGTCGCAAATCATCTTGCTAATCAACTGAAAAGAAGATACCCAGTAAAAGTTTTAGATAGATAGATACTAGATAGAAAG
This sequence comes from Triticum urartu, assembly GCF_056163025.1. Taxonomy (NCBI): domain Eukaryota; kingdom Viridiplantae; phylum Streptophyta; class Magnoliopsida; order Poales; family Poaceae; genus Triticum; species Triticum urartu. The sequence continues at coordinate 459,245,315 of NC_141879.1, read as the reverse complement.
AGAGAGAGAATCAAGAATCTGAGTTGGTGCGAGAAGCATGGAGCTAGCTTCAGAGGTGGACATGACGTGAAATGGATAAACCCGGACGAAAAGGCAAAAAGCGGCTTCTTGGATGCGTTTCCATGGGGGAGGATCCCCTTCCGTCTCCCCGCCGGCAGCTCGTGCCACACCGACCAGACAAAAAACCAACCGGATGGGAGATGGCCCCGCCGAGCCAGTTCGTAGCTACGCACCGGTACCCTACCAGTTCGTCTTCCGCACGTGAAAACAAGAGAAGCCCGCCTCGCACCTTCACACTCTTGATTTTGCCCTACTACTTTCTGGCTCGGCTCCCCTTTTCTCGCTCTCTAGAAGATGCAGCCCTATGCATCATGCCCGTCCACAGTAGGCTCTCTAGAATTTGGCGATTAAAGTATCTAGACAGTTTGCATCATGCCCGTCATATGATCGGTGTGATTTGCGGTGCTTTGCATTAACTGCCCAATTCTGCCTTCTCTCTCCCCCGTTCTCTGAAAATTGGTTCTGGCCCTCTGGAGTGCCCTTGTGCTGTAATTTTGACTCGGCTAGAGCAAATTTCGACTCAGACATCACATGAAACAAAAATAAGAATGAAAAAGTCTCTTGTTGTCTCTCTCGCATGGCCCGCCCACCTTCTCTCGACTGTGAAGTATGAACGATCCCTCTCCTTTTTCAGTACTTTGTCCTATGTTTCGCCTTAGCGTCCAAAACCAGGAAGAATACTCCACAATTTGTACTAGTTTACAAGAGTCTTCATGCCGCAATTTGCACTAGATGATCCTTGGAACCTCAAAGGACGCATAAAGGTCCCTACCTGTTTATTACCACCGTGAAATTTTACTGAGAGAATATTACTCTACGTACTCAGTCAGGATAGCACTACCCATGTTTCGAAATATAAGACGTTTTTACCGTTCAATTTAAACTGCAAAAACGTCTTATAAACAGAGGGTGTAGCATTTTCATAGCAATTTTGTGGGAAACCCACCGAGAGAATGGATGTCTCTCCCGGCAGAATTTTCATATTCCGACAGAACATAATTATTTCAAAAGTTCCGGAAGCCACTGCCACCTTTGTACACATGGTTACTAAAACTTGTTCTGAATCAATTACAGTAACAAAATTGCCCTTTTTCACCTTATTTCAAAAAAATGCAAATTTAAATATATTTTTCAAAAAGGAAGGTTACACATCCGTCCCTGTATCCTGGGACGTATGCAACCAATTTATACGTATTAATAAAGATGCTAGACGAGTAGACAAAAACATCGCTTACAAGTAGGATTAGTATATTCTGTTGTACTACTACTAGTATCACGTTGCTGTACATTGGAATAGCCGTTGGCATTTTGGCAGCTGCTGCCACGAGATTGCATCACAGCTAACAAGGGGTCAAGCCAGATGAATTAGACACATAATCCAGCAGATTAGCTTTGTCACGTTCTCCAATGACAATATGTTAATTATAGATTAGATGTGTCAGGAGTAAGATAACTAGGATAGTAACAACTGGCACTGCTACTTGAAAGGTTTTTTTTTTTTTTTTTTTTGAGAAATCACTTGCAAGCTGCTGCCACTTGGTGTACATAAAGAGGCCCGATCTTGTTTCAACTTTCAACCGCAGCTTTGAAATCACAGCCTGGTTTGATTGGCTTCTTCGATTCAAAACTACATAAACAAGTGTGTTACGTTGTCATGTGAACGTGCTTGACAAAATAAATAGATTATCTTTGCCATGAGGTGGCCGTGACAATTAAGCATCATGAGTTTGACTTTGGCGACTACTTGAGTGGCCATGTGACAAGTCAACTGCCGAGAAGAAACGGAATCTCTAAGCACTCCATTTTACCTACAAAATTCAAAGACGTCCCGTCACTGGGTTGAAACTTTCTGGCCGATTTGCTGTCCCTTTCTTTCACTGCTCCTTAAGACGAAAGCCATGGAAATGCAAGAAGGTTTCAACAGATTAGAGAAAGTAGATTATGTGGTACACAATTCAGATATGGATATGTGGTTCCTACTTTTTGATAGATTTTTCACTCAGTAGGATTTTTGTAGAGGTTTTGTGCATGGTTCATGTCTAACAAGCATGGCGATTACTTGATCGCAGGATGTCAGGACGGATGAGCAGAAGAAGATCGACGACTGGCTCCCTATCACGTCGTCGAGGAACGCCAAGTGGTGGTACTCGGCCTTCCACAATGTCACCGCCATGGTGGGCGCGGGAGTGCTCAGCCTCCCCTACGCCATGTCCGAGCTCGGCTGGTACGCCATCCACCATTCAATGGATTCACCACCTTCTTCATCATGATCTTCGCAGTGTATAACTTTTGTTTGTTGGTTGGTTCCACAGGGGCCCTGGCATCGCGGTGCTGATCATCTCGTGGGTGATCACGCTCTACACGCTGTGGCAGATGGTGGAGATGCACGAGATGGTGCCCGGGAAGCGGTTCGACCGGTACCACGAGCTCGGGCAGCACGCCTTCGGCGACAAGCTGGGGCTCTGGATCGTGGTGCCGCAGCAGCTGATCGTGGAGGTGGGCGTGAACATCGTGTACATGGTCACCGGCGGGAGGTCGCTCAAGAAGTTCCACGACGTGATCTGCGACGGCAAGTGCAAGGACATCAAGCTCACCTTCTTCATCATGATCTTCGCGTCCGTGCACTTCGTCCTCTCGCAGCTGCCCAACTTCAACTCCATCTCCGGCGTGTCCCTGGCCGCCGCCGTCATGTCGCTGTCCTACTCGACCATCGCGTGGGGCGCGTCGGTGGACAAGGGCAAGATGGTGAACGTGGACTACAACCTCCGCGCCACCACGACGCCGGGGAAGGTGTTCGGCTTCTTCGGGGCGCTGGGCGAGGTGGCGTTCGCGTACGCCGGCCACAACGTGGTGCTGGAGATCCAGGCCACCATCCCGTCCACGCCGGAGAAGCCGTCCAAGAAGCCCATGTGGAAGGGCGTGGTGGTGGCCTACATCGTCGTCGCGCTCTGCTACTTCCCCGTCGCCCTCATCGGCTACTGGGCCTTCGGCAACAGCGTCGACGACAACATCCTCATCACCCTCAACAAGCCCACCTGGCTCATCGCCATGGCCAACATGATGGTTGTCATCCATGTCATCGGAAGCTACCAGGTATACACACACACATTTTCCAACAATTCTTTTTGCTATCCGTATATACAAGCTCTAGCATATGCCTGAAACTGAATCCTAATGGACGGCGCCGCCATGTTGTAGATTTACGCGATGCCGGTGTTCGACATGATCGAGACGGTGCTGGTGAAGAAGCTCAAGTTCCCTCCCGGCCTCACACTCCGCTTGATTGCCCGGAGCCTCTATGTTGGTAGGGCCTCCTCATCTTCTTCAGACTTAAATAAGGCTCTCATATCACCCAAAAGACGAAAATAACACTGAACGAATAGGACTGACGAGATTCCATCTGTTTGCAGCGTTCACCATGTTCGTCGCCATCACCTTCCCTTTCTTCGGTGGGCTGCTCGGCTTCTTCGGCGGGTTCGCCTTTGCGCCGACGACATACTTCGTAAGCATTTCTCTCATCCACTCCACTTGAGTTAATCACAGGAATCGGTAAAATTCAGAGTTGCTAATCTAAGTCAACACCTGTTATTCCTGCAGCTCCCCTGCGTCATGTGGCTCGCCATCTACAAGCCCAAAAGATTCAGCCTCTCATGGTTCACCAACTGGGTAAGCTATCTATCTGTAGTTATATATATGCCTCTCCTTGGTCAATCTCAACTCCGGCCTAATTTTTGTGTGTGTGTGTGTTGTGCCATGATCTTCAGGTCTGCATCGTCCTTGGGGTGTGCCTGATGATCCTGTCGCCAATCGGAGGGCTCAGACAGATCATCTTGGATTCCAAGACATACAAATTCTACTCATAGACCACTTCTACGACGCATTTTGTCTTGTGGAAACTGCCAAGAGATCATTTACGATGTCTACTATAAACTCTCTTGTCTTGCAAAGGAAAAAAGAAAAGAAGGGGAAGATCATAGCACCACGGACTGTTACAGATGGGACGGTAGATGCATATGGTCAGAGAAAACTTGGTTTAGTCAAAGCAAAAGGGTTGTGTTTGTGGTTAATCATGTGTACGTAATATATATGTTGTGTGGATTTGACTCTGTGCTGTAGGATCGACGATCTTTTTTTCTGCTCAAACTTGCATGGATGAACATGGCTTCGCTTTCGTGTGCAGATGAGAGGATCGACTGTTCTTTTCTACACTTTTTTGTGTGTATGCTACTGCCTTCCAATTAAAAGAAACAGATGGTTCTTTAAGAGAACAAGACTACTAACCATAAGTTTTTTTTATTTAATAAAACACACTTGGACGTGGCTAGCGAGCGCTCGGGCGCCTGCTGGTATGATCCAGCGCTCTTACCATATATAGAAAATGCAACCGGTCCCTCCGCACGCGCTTCCAAAAAAGGAAGCACCCTGGTCCTTTGCCACCATCTCCTCCCACGTGATCCTGTTAAATTAGCCTAGATCTTGTCGTCACGTGCATTTGTTGGGGTTCAAAAATTCTTAAAAGTCATAACTTTTGATTCGAGCGTCGAAATTCAGTTCCGTTTTCACCGTTGAGTTTCTCACGGCGAGTTCTTCAAAACTAGATCCCATATGAATAGGTTTCGTCAAACTCTTTTTTGGGCAACTTTGGATGCGATGGAGGCAACTATAATGCTATACGGAAGCAACTTCTTTTTTTATCCTAGTAGACTGTGTATTAGGTTGGTTTGCATAAAAATGAGAAAAAACACAAAACATCAGACCCCTTTGGTGCTATATACAAAACAACTTCGCTGGACTATGTGTATCCGTGAATTTTGCTAACATTACCCCAACTTGCCTATCACGGCTACTCAGTTGTCTATTGTTTGATGGTTAGTTGCCTACGGTTGATGTTCAGTTGCCTATAAATACTATAAATTACCTAACATTGACGCCTAGTTACCTGATATTGGTAATTACTTGCTTATCATTGTTGCCCAGTTGCCTAACTTTGTAGAAATAGTTGCCTACAATATTGTGAAGTGGTTTATCATTATTTTTCTAAGTTGCCTACAAATACTTTGAAGTTGCCTCGATTCACCACCAAGTTTCCTACCATAACTAGCAATAGCAGACAAAACGAGTATCAATGGTAGATGACATTGTAATATTATAGGCAATGTAGAAACAGCGACTTACGAACATGAACAATAGAAAACTTAGAAGTATCGGTGGGGAAGTTAGGAGAATGTCATACAAAATTAACTAGGACACAAAATGTAGAGAAGTTGCCTATTTTTAGCACTAAAGTTGCCTCTAGTAGAAAGAAAGTTGCTTATGAAGGCAATGTGATGTTATTTACGTCTGTTTTGAAGTTGTTCTCTATTACTATTTCTTTGCTTATTGTTGGTAATTAGTTACATTTACTGAAGTGAAGTTGCTTCTGTTTAACACTAAAGTTGCCTCATCTGGCATTAAAGTTGCTTTTTTTAAACATTAGTACATATGCATGTGGGGTTTAGTTTTGAAAGAGCTCATCGCGACCTGGGTAGCCAATACTCACGCGCTCAGTAGTGTTGTCGGACAGACTCCCCCCTAGAAAGCACACGGATCTTATACCATCCATCCCCACATAGTTTCGAAATTTAAAGTCATGATAGATGACTTAGATCCCATAAAAAACCTTTTAACATCGTAGGCAACTTAGGTCCCTTATGGACAACTTCCATAGTATTGTAGGAAATTGAGGATCACTCATAGCCAACTTCGTAGCGACGTAGGCAACTTGGTTTCTGAAGCCATGTTGGAGAAGTTTCCACTATATGGTAAGCAACTTGCACAGTATGGTAGGCAACTAAACAATCTACAACTTATTCATATGGGATCAAGTTTTGAAGAGCTCGTCGCGAGGAACCTAATGGTGAAAACAGTTCTTCGTTCTGACATCTGTTTCAAAAGTTGTAGCTTTTTGAAAAAACTTGTAACTGAATAAATAGGTGACGTTAGCACATGCATGTGCATCGGTGGTGGCTATCCACATGCACGCTGACATAGTCCCCACACGCTGGCATCAACTGTTGTGTTAAAATAGTCAAAGCATCAACACATGCATGCATCGGACGACTCGCGCGCATGCGCTCGCAATGCCCGGATAGCGCAGCTGCGCGTTTAAGTATTTAGGAACACACTTTTATTGACTCATAACTCGTGAAGGTGATACAAGTCGGACGGTTCACATCCAGCCTTTGCATAATCAGGATGCACAAAACTAAAAAGGAGGACGAAATCTATTAAAAAAAGAATGACAAAAGCATAATGCCATGACAAGAGTAATCGCCAATAAAGGTGAAGAGCTGATTCGAACACTATGCCGTTATGTATGTTGGAAGAAAAAACATCCTTGACCGCTTGCTAACGTTGTCACTTCTCTACTGCTCGGCGGCTAGCTGAGCCTTGCGATGCGCGATCTCACCGGATATGCGCTAACTTGTCGACATCAGACCATCCTTTCAGCCCAGTCTCAGTCTCGGGGCTATTGAATCCCCTTCAAAACAACAAAGAGAAGAAAGCTCGTGAAGGAAAGGTTTCGATCCTCAAACCAGGCTGGAGTTTCAGGGGATACTACATCCCTTTCAAAAATAACACAGGAGCAAGAGGATTCTGAAGAGAAGATTCAATCCTCAGCCGACCTTCCAGCCTGGCCAGAGTCTCGGGGATTATTGTGTCAACACTTTTATCCTAAAAGCATGACATGAGGTCCCTACAAGAAGATATCGATCCTCGGGTCAGCCTTCCAGTCCGGCCTGAGTCTCAGGGACTACTGAAACCGCACATTTTGACCTAAGGAAAAATTCGAAATCCTCCAGGAGGCTTGCATAAGTCGGCTAGAGGCTCAGAGGCTACTGCAACCAACACAATCAATTCAAAGTCTGAAGTATAATGATCCACAGTTTGGCCTACGTTGTAGGCCAAAACAACAGCTCATCGGGGGCTACTAGAAGAACAATTTAGAGAAAAAGAAGAAAACACAGGTTGGATGTTCAGAACCAACCTGCGTCCCGAGGGCTATCGCCTACATGAGAAATATTAAGTGAAAAAGCACATAGTCACTAACCTCGATAGACTGTGCGAACGCCGCAGTCAAATATGCCACAACCTCCTCTATAGCTTTTGGCCTTCTACTAGGTGAAGACGAGAGCAACCTTTTGTTCCTGAGACAAGGTGAACCAGGCTGGCTTAGACATCTGTTGGCGGATGATGGTCCTTGCCTCTGAAAATTCAACTGACATGTCGCCCGACATGCGCCCAATAGTTGCACTAGCAGAGGAGCATGGGACGACTTGTTGATGGCACTATATTTTACGCATTCTATAGCTCATTTGTTGCATGTCCTCTCTCTATATCATGTCCCAATGAACCAAATATATGTCCATTATGCATGATTCAGTTTTCATTGTAGCATTGCATAGTTTGTGTTTTATTAGTTTCCTTTGCTTTGTTGCGTCTACCAAGAGCAACCTAGGACCATACACGTTGAAAAGGCTAAATATGGGTTCAACATGGAGGACTTCTTGAAGGAAATATGGCCTAGAGGCAATAATAAAGTTGTTATTTTATCTTTCCTTATACCATGATAAATGTTTATTATTCATGTTAGAATTGTATTAACCGGAAACTTGATACATGTGTGGATACATAGACAAAACACAATGTCCCTAGTAAGCCTCTACTAGACTAGCTCGTTAATCAAAGATGGTTAAGTTTTCTAACCATAGACATGTGTTTTCATTTGATGAATGGGATCACATTAGGAGAATGATGTGATGGACAAGACCCATCCGTTAGCTTAGCATAATGATCATTAAGTTTTATTGCTATTGCTTTCTTCATGTCATATACACACGACCCAGAAACCGTCGGGGATATGGAGCAGTGATCCAGAGGCCTTCCAAAATATAATCGTGTGTGATACATCACACACTAAATTCTTTCGCACGTGTGATATCGGTGATTAAGCGTTTCTAATGATGCGGTGAAACCATACGGTCTGTCGTAATGAACCGTTTGGGAAACAGTATGTAAGACACATGGGCCAACATATGAACTGTGTGCGATTTGTGCCCCATCGCACACGAGTTCTCTGCGTAACCCGTCTGCCATGCTAGACTCCATCGCACACGTTTGCCAACAATTACCATCTGCGATAATGTTCTATCACAAACGGTTTAGGATCCCCTTCGCACAGATACAAGTGTTGTAGACCGTTTGTGATTTGTTGGGTATCACCGATGGTTGCCGCAAGAGTAACGTGTGCTTTTCGTTTGGGATCCCACACGTTTCCTGAAAAATTACGACTGGGATTGTATGTTGCATTGGGCACGGTTTACTTCCTGTTCTCGTGTGCGATAACGCGATATCACAAATGGTTTTGGAGACCCTACGCACACATAGTAGCGCTGCAAATCATTTGCGATCTGCTGTGTATCACCGGCGGTACCGCTACGATTGACGTATGCTTTCCGATGTGGATCGCACACACTCATTTAGTTGAACCGTGTGCGGAGAAATTGCCAGGTTAAAACAAAAATATCCCATTTTGAATCGGCACGCAAAAAGCAAATTTCATGCTGAGCCTCTCTTCTTTGCTGAGTGTGAAAGCCCTCTTGTGTGGGACATTAACACCTATACCCCTTGCACGGCCAGGGGGCTCTTTTGTTTCCAGAGAAATGGACAGAATGCCACATGGCCCTGAGTTCCAGTAGAACCTTCCAGGGATCTTGGAAGCTTCTAACATCACTTCATACAGTTTGGCGTCACATGCGTTTTCAAAGTAATAAGTTCCATCATCACGCCTCTTTGCACGTGCCCGCAAGTAGTCTCTGGCGTGTTCGCCCCTGATTTCACTAAAGGCCGGATTCCCACTCGCCGCGACTGCTTCTTTGTGCTCATGTTCCCATATCAGTTTCATGTCGTAGTATCCTGCCACACCCATACGGTGGGGGGTGTATGTTCTTCTTCTGAAGTTCCGATTGCTTGAAACTCTTCTCAGCAAACTCTTTAGTTGCCCCGACCCTTTTGAATTATGTTAAGTATGCCTTTGTAATTTGGGGGTATGCAGGGATTGGGTCCTTACCTTCACTCAAGTACTTCTTGTACAGCACGTGCTTCCAGTTTCTCCAAGCATCCCTAGCCTTCTTCAGTGCAGCGTGTTCCACCTGCATTCTCCACTGCTCTGGAACGTTGAAGTGATCCATGATCTCCCGGACTATCCTTCACCGTGTTTCTGTGTCAGCCTTCTGAAACACTGACAGATTAATGTTGAGCCTTGCCCTGCCAACAAATCCACACACACTCCTGAACCTCATGCATGCTTTATCTGGTTTAGTTGGAGCCCAAGACTTTAAATCAATCTCGGTTACTTCATATACACCTTTAGGCTGGTGTGTGGGCTTCCTTGGAGCATTCCTCCGTGTCTTGACCGGAAGGGTAATTGCTGCAGCTCTATACCATTCAAGACTACTTGATCCCTCACAATCTGCTGAATACCTAGGGTTGTCCGAATCATATGAAGATACATGGCATGAAGCATGAGTGTTGTCGCTGCTACTCGGCATCTATAGAGAACACATGCGAAACTCAGGAAAGGAGGATAAGCATAAAACTAACAACTTGGTATCAAGCTTTCTAAACATGCCATGCAATAATTTAGAAAATGTACGGCTAATTTGTTAAGTTTGTGTGACTCGGGCTCCCGTGATCTGTAAATAGGCAGTAACTTATTGGAATAAATACAGCTTATATGTAGTAACACTACTGCAGGATGCTGCTAATGCGACACCACGATCAGAGACCCTTCGACGAAACTATGCGATGCAATAATCACAAACGGTGGTGTAAAAATCCCGTCAAAAAAGGTGCAAAACGTTTGTGACAGATGATACATCAAACACGGTTCATATTTTAGTTGCGTGTGCGATTCAGGGCATACAATTCAGTTCAATTAACCGTTTTCGATGAGAAGGAACAAAAGAAACGGGCAGCCAGATGAAGGTGTGTGCGATGTACATCATACGGTTCACTCGGATGAACTATTTGTGATTAGGCAACACAAAAGAAACGGTCAGCCAGATTAAGGTGTGTGCAATGTACAACATACAGTCACTCGGATGAACTGTTTGTGATTAGGCAACACAGAAGAAACGGTCAGCTAGATCATGGTGTGTGCGATATATGACATGCGGTTCACTCGGATGAACTGTTTGCATTGAGACAAGAGAACAGAAATGGTTCAATATAACAAATATCGTAAATATTGCAAGGTTCAAATTCAAAGATTACAACGCCCAAATTCAAACATTGCAAACCGCGTCATTTCTGAAAAGGGATCAGCCGCTGACAAGTCATGTATGGGTTTGACACAATGACTTCCAATTGCTTTGCCATATGCTCTTCCAATACGAAGTTTGGCATTTTTCGAGGCACTTCCATTCCGCAGTACCTGTCGGCTATGATAATCATACCATTGATCTTTCCTAATTAAATGTGTGTTCAACCTTAGTACCCTCAACACCTTTGCTCTAGCAAGAAAGAAATTGGCGAGTGTAATCTCCGGTAAGGTTCCTCGGTAGGATTTCAAAGTAATATTTGAGAGATGCAGATCCAGACATTCGATGTGATTGTTGTTATAAACATTATCCACCTCCTGGCCTATTATTATCTGCAAAAGAAGAGAATGTGTTAGTGCCTACATGCAGTTTTGAACACTGCTACACGCCCATTTGGTTTGCAAGATTTGTAAAATGCACCAATGTGCCATCTTCGATCTGGCATGATTAACATGGGCATTTGATTACAATCTAGAAACATGTAGCCTTCTTCACAAGAGGTTGGATTGGATGAAAAATTCCCTAAGAAAACTAGTACAGATGAATCCAAAGGAGAAATGCTTATGAACGATTGTAACCATATGAATGAAGCAACCAATATGGGGTGGGGGTGTATGTCCTAAAATCCTCCAAAATTCCTTCAAAAATCGTAGTACATTGTCATTGTAAACTTGGGAAAAGGTGAAAAAATTGAACTCCCTTATGGTTAATATTTAATAGGAAAGGAACATCACCTTGATATACAGCTTTGACAGGCACGGAAAGCATCTCAGGCAACTGACAACTTGGTCCAGGTTGGGGCCGACAGATTCTAGTGCCAAGACCTTCACTGTGCCCAGAGTCTGGGTGAAGCTTTGCTGGATGTCAGACGAACATACATCTTCAAAACTAGAAATAACGTTGATATCAAGAAGGAGAGGTATATAAGGCGACTGTTGTACCTGAAAGTTGTAGTATTTACAGACGAGTAGCCCACCACTTTCAATTACGGCGCAGAAATGGCATTGATTCTTGTTGGACCTTGTTGATCAACTACAAGTAATCTCTCAAGTGAAGGTGTGTCCTGGATGACCATATTGTGGTCCACATTTTGTGATCTCTCATTGCAGCACCAACAACACACATAAATAGTCCGGAGAGTCCTGGAGGTGATGTGCAAGGTACTCGACCAATTCATCGCCTGAAGACGAAGGAACTCGAGTACAATACAGCCGCAGAGCACGCGCTCCATGTTATCCTTTGGGATGCGAGCAGCGACGAGCTCGAGGTGCTTTAGTCGTGGTAGAAAAAGAGCGGGCGCGTCATTAAGGGGGGATGGCAGTTCATGAACTTGGCGACGCGCAGCGTGGGCGCGAAGCGAAGCGCGAACGTTGGCAGCAAGCGCATATGCCCATCATTATAACTTAGCTTCTCGAGCTGATCTATGGCAGGGGATCGGAACCACTCATCAAGCTTGGCTCGGTCCTTGCCATTGGAATGGAACTTGCTCTGATAAGGCCTTTGATTGGGCCATCGTGACTACCGAGGATCCGGGAGAACGCATCCAAGCTTTGGCGATAGCCATGGCAGAGCTTGTGGGCGTCGAGGAGGTTGACAGGGATGCGGAGCCATAGGGTGCGCCACCGCCGGGAAAGGGCGGCTGTCCTCGCCCGATATTTGATTGGGAGGAGGGATAAAATGACTATCAACATATCATTGGGGAGGTTGTTGATGAAGTCTAGGCCTGCTGGAGTCGCTTGCGGTTCTTTCTCGGCCCGCCTCCGCCTGTTGGCAGCCTCGTTATCCACCTCGTCGGCGGCGATGGAAACATTTGTCTCCATATTCACGCCGTGCTCCGGTGCTTCAGTAGCCCCGGCGTCGCCGCTCCCTCCGATGGGGCGCTTCGGCGGCATCCTCGTACACTGACGGCTTTGAGGACTCGGAGCGGCGTCGAGGATGCGGGCGGAGCGAGAGGAATTGTGTGTGTGGCGAGGATGGGGGGTGCGGCCGCTCAGCGGCGCCATTAATATAGACCAGTGGGAGCGAGGTGGGTGGCGGTCCAAGGCTGTCTCGCTTCCCTGTGAGAACGACTGCTTGATCTCTAGTATGAATGAAATCTATGCTTAATTACTGAATTTTAGTTGCAAAAAATAGATAGTGGTATTGATTTTTAGCTACATATTTTGACAAGTCGCAGTATATCTTGGCTTAGCGCCGAAGTCTGGCTTTAATTTGCATACCATAATCTGAACCATTTGCATTGAAGAGATGCATAGATCCTGTGTTGAACAGCTTGTACGCTTCTCGGTGATCCTGCGCACCGGACTGCGCTCGCACGCCTCCCGTTCAGTCAAGCAGTTGTCCACACAACACCTCCTATAGCCATTAAAACCAAGACACGTGGCGTCACGTGAATGGTTAACAAAATGCACACGGTTTGCATTATACAAACATTTGAGATATTAAAGTGGCAGCTATTTTTTCAAAATGCCTTTGTTGGTTGTCATTATTCGAGTGCGCCCTCTCTCAAAATGGACACGAAAAGTACCACAGCATGTCGGGTGCCCTTGAAGGAAATACGCCCTAGAGGAAATAATAAAGTTATTATTTATTTCCTTATTTCATGATAAATGTTTATTATTCATGCTAGAATTGTATTAACCGGAAACATAATACATGTGTGAATACATAAACAAACAGAGTGTCACTAGTATGCCTCTACTTGACTAGCTCGCTGATCAAAGATGGTTATGTTTCCTAACCATAGACATGAGTTGTCATTTGATAAACGGGATCACATCATTAGGAGAATGATGTGATTGACTTGACCCATTCCGTTAGCTTAGCACTTGATCATTTTAGTTTACTGCTATTGCTTTGTTCATGATTTATACATGTTCCTATGACTATGAGATTATGCAACTCCCGATTACCGAAGAACACTTTGTGTGCTACCAAATGTCACAACGTAACTGGGTGATTATAAAGGTGCTCTGCAGGTGTCTCCGATGGTACTTGTTGAGTTGGCATAGATCGAGATTAGGATTTGTCACTCCGATTGTCGGAGAGGTATCTCTGGCCCCTCTCGGTAATGCACATCACTATAAGCCTTGCAAGCAATGCAACTATTGAGTTAGTTGTGGGATGATGTATTACGGAACGAGTAAAGAGACTTGCCAGTAATGAGATTGAGCTAGGTATTGAGATACCGACGATCGAATCTCGGGTAAGTAACATACCGATGACAAAGGGAACAACGTATGTTGTTATGCGGTTTGACCGATAAAGATCTTCGTAGAATATGTAGGAGCCAATATGAACATCCAAGTTCCGCTATTGGTTATTGACCGTAGACGTGTCTCGGTCATGTCTATATAGTTCTCGAACCCGTAGGGTCTGCACGCTTAACATTCGGTGACGATCGATATTATGAGTTTATGTGATTTGATGTACCGAAGGTAGTTCGAAGTCCCGGATGAGACCGGGGACATGACAAGGAGTCTCAAAATGGTCGAGACGTAAAGATCGATATATTGGACGACTATATTCGGACATCGGAAAGGTTTCGAGTGATTCGGGTATTTTTTGGAGTACCGGGGAGTTACAGGAATACGGGGGAAGAAGTATTGGGCCTCATGGGCCAAGTGGTGGAAGAGAGGAGGCAGGACAAGGCAGGGCGCGCGTCCCCCTAGCCCAAACCGAATTGGACTAGGGGGCCGGCCCCCCTTTCCTCCTTTCCCCCCTCTCCTTCCTTCTCTCTCTCCTCCTTCCTTTCCCCCTCCTAGTAGGAGTAGGAAAGGGGAGTCCTACTCCTACTAGGAGGAGGACTCCTCCTCCTGGTGCACCCTGCAAGGGTCAGCCGGCCTCCCCCTTGCTCCTTTATATACGGGGGCAGGGGCACCCTAGAACACACAAGTTGATTGTTCCAAGACGTGTGCGGTGCCCCCCTCCACCATAATCCACCTCGAGCATACCATAGCGGTGCTTAGGTGAAGCCCTGCGCCGGTAGCAACATCATCACCATCATCACGCCGTCGTGCTGATGGAACTCTCCCGTGAAGCTCTGCTGGGTTGGAGTTCGTGGGACGTCATCGAGCTGAACGTGTGCTGAACTCGGAGGTGCCGTACGTTCGGTACTTGGATCGGTCGGATCGTGAAGACGTACGACTACTTCAACTGCGTTCTCATAACGCTTCCGCTTACGGTCTACGAGGATACATAGACGATACTCTCCCCTCTCGTTGCTATGCATCATCATGATCTTGCGTGTGCGTAGGATTTTTTTTGAAATTACTACGTTCCCCAACAGTCGTTCCATGATAGCATGCCAAGTTTCATGAATTTCAGACGAGTTTTAGATTTACTAGAATTTAAAAACAAAGTATCTCAATGTTTTGCCGGCAATCAACAGTGCCATGGTGTTTGAAATTCATTCCCATTTCTTGCATGTACCCAAGGACACATATTTGATTTTTTGACCAATTTATATGCACCGGAGCATGTGCATGTAGTTCAAATTTGAATTATGCACATAAATGCATTGAAAACTCAGTTAATGCATAAAAATGTTGAAACGAACCCCGAAAAATCACAAAAATTGACACAACACTCATGTTGTTCTATGTTGACACGAGAAAAAATTTGAAAGCAATAAGAGGCAATGTATATCGTTTCGTCCAAGGTGGGATGTTCCGTATCGGAACCATCATGCTTGTTGTGAGAAGCTCTGGTTTGTGAGAAGCATATACCCAAACCTGCCCCAAATGGGACAAAAAATTTGCCACGACATGTTGATGCCGCTCCATGATAGCATGCCAAGTTTCATGAATTTCAGACGAGTTTTGGATTTACTAGAATTTAAAAACAAGGTATCTCAATGTTTGCGGACGAGTGACGGTGGCAGGGTGTCTGACATTCACTTCCATTTCTTGCATGGGACCTCAGCATGCACCCAAGGACAAAGATTTGATTTTTCAACCAATTTATATGCACCGGAGCATGTGCATGTAGTTTAAATTTGAATTATGCACATAAATGCATTGAAAACTCACTTAATGCATAAAAATGTCCAAACGAACCCCGAAAAATCACAAAAAAATAACACAATACTCCTATTATTCTATGTTGACATGAGAAATTTTTTGAAAGTAATAGGAGGCAATGGAATTTGTTTCGTCCCCCAAGGTGGGGCGTTCCCTATCGAAACCATCATGCTTGTTGTGAGAAGCTCTGCTTTGTGAGAAGCATATACCCAAACCTGCCCCAAATGGGACAAAAAATTACCACGGCATGTTGATGCCACTCCATGATAGCATGCCAAGTTTCATGAATTTCAGACGAGTTTTGGATTTACTAGAATTTAAAAACCAGGCATCCCAATGTTTTGCTCACAATCAACGGTGCCCTGGTGTTTGAAATTCATTTCCATTTCTTGCATGGGACGTAAGCATGCACCCAAGGACACATATTTGATTTTTCAACCAATTTATATGCACTGGAGCTTGTGCATGCAGTTCAAATTTGGATTATGCACATAAATGCATTGAAAACTCAGTTAATGCATAAAAATGTCCAAACGAACCCCAAAAAATCACAAAAAATAACACAACACTCCTGTTGTTCTATGTTGATACGAGAATTTTTTTGAAAGCAATAAGAGGCAATGGACATCATTTCGTCTCCAAAGGTGGGGCGTTCCCTACCGAAACCATCATGCACTACTGCAGGATGCTGCTAATGTGACACTACGATCAGAGACCCTTCGATGAAACTGTGTGCGGTGCCATAATCGCAAACGGTGGTGTAAAAAACCCGTCAAAAAAAGATGCAAAACGTTTGTGATGGAGGATGCATCAAACATGTTTCAGATTTTAGTTGCGTGTGTGATGCAGGGCATACGGTTCAACTCAGTTAACCGTTTGCGATGAGGGGAAACAAAAGAATTAAGCAGCCAGATGAAGGTGTGTTCGATGTACAGCATACGGTTCACTCGGATGAACTGTTTGTGATTAGGCAACACAAAAGAAACATGCAGCCAGATGAAGGTGTGTGTGATATATGGCGAGCGGTTCACTCGGATGAATTGTTGCATTGAGGCAAGAGAACAGAAATGGTTCAATATAACAAGATGTTTGTGATATGCCGTAAACAGGTGTGTAATCAGAAATGTGTGCGAATACCGATAATAACAGAAACGGTTTCCTAGTGTGGTCTGTGTTCATCTGATCATCATGTCCTTCTTGTGCTAGCTCGATGGTCCTTCTATGCTAAGTTTCCATTAATTGATGGCGTTTTATGAACACGCCATCATTTCCCGCCATTTGCTCACCCGTTTCCCGCCACCCAGCGATATTGCGCGAAGGCGGCGCGCGACGCACGGAGGCGACAAGCGCAGCCTGTAGCACATCCATCTTTTCCAAGCATGCCAAACCACCAAAGTGCCGCCTCTGCCATCAACCTCGTCGACGAGGAAAACGAGCAGGTGCCACGGCCCGTCGAAGCCGAGGCGCTCCCCGGCAACGTGATGGACGACGCCGTGATGCGCGTCATCGCCAGGGTTGAGCAGACCTTTGGCGCATGGCGCTTGAGCGCCGCGGATCAAGATAGGCATGTCGGCGCCGACAGGCTGCAGCTCGCCGCACAACATGATCGATGGCGCGCTGCAGAGCAAGCTAGGCGCGTCCGTGCCAATAGGCTGCGGCTCGCCGCACGGCGAGGCCGTTGGAGCGCCACAGAGCGAGAGGCGTGGCGCGCCGCACAGAAAGAGCGGATCCATCGACGCTTGCCTGCTATCGACACGGCGTCGCAGCTGGGTACACGTCTGGTCAGTACCCCCATTCCTTGCTAGGAGTGGGCAGAGGCCCTCAGCGCCGACTTGCACCAGAGGCCGGCCGCACCATACTTGCACCAGACGCCCGCCGCGCCTCGCATGGGTGCCGTCGTTCGCCTTGTCCGTGGCCCGCTGGATGCCAACACGCTGGTCCGTAGGCTCGACCGCCTCCTTGGCCCAGGTGTCCACCTGGGCGCAGTAGAGGAACATGGCCGTCGCATCCTCGAGCTGGTGATCTCCAATGAAATAGCCAACTTGGAGCTCGAGATCGCGCTTCAGATGTACCGCGAGCGTGTCGACCGCTTGGACGAACGCCTGCACGAGTTCAGGTAGAGCCAAGAGCTATCGTAGGCAAGGGCTACTGGTCATGGTCTCATGGACGCGTTTTATTTTGAAAAGTCGTTTCGACGTGGATAACTATGTACTCACAACAATCATATTATTGCTTTGTTTATTGCTCTGTTTCAATGTGTGTACTCTGTTTTCCATTCTTATATGTTCTGTTTCAATGTGTGTATATACGCTTTCCATTCTGTATATGTGGATGATAACAACTAGATTCAATTAGTATAAAAGCAGATAGAAAATGGAATTTATAATATATATATATATATATTAAATGTTCGTTAGTTAATCACAGAATATATATATATATATATATAATATCATCACATATACGTGATGATACTTATCTACTAGGTATAATGCATAAAATTGAAAACGAACAATACTAAAACAAATAATCCCTCCTAGGGCCAGTATTCCGGCAATCCCTCGCCAGCAGCTCCCTGGTGCGTGGTGTCTTCCCAGTGCGGATGCAGTACTCCGGCTCCTCCGCCTCCTCCGCCTCGCAGCGCTTGACGTACCGATCTGCCTCTTGCTGGTGGACACGCGTGGCCGATCTTGCCATTTCGTTGGGCGCCCACCGGAGCTCCTCGTCGGTGGCACGCTGGAGCTTATCGGCCCACCTCCACGCAACGACGAGGCGCCCAGCGCCTATGACCTTCCTCGCGAAGTACCCGTCTTCGCACACCTCCTTGGCACGACGACGCGCCCAGCCCCAAAGCTCTGCCGCCTCCTTTTTCCAGGCGGCATCACGGGCTTCACAGGCCGCCTAGTACCTGGCTTCCTCCTCTGCCATCTCCTTCTTGAATGCCACTTGCCTGGCTTTGTCAGCCGGCGGTAGTTACTTCCACAAACAAAGATTGTACTGGCCCCAAAACCAATCCAAAGTTGAGGATCCGACGCAACCTCGTCAGGCGACGCATAGGGGTCCTCGTCGCTGCTAATCGAGTCAGTGTCCTCGGGGGGGGGGGGGGGGGGCGTCTCCTCCTCGGCGCGTGGGCAGACCGGCGGCGCCATGGCAGAGATTTGAGAGAGAGAGAGAAGGCGAGCGAGGGGAGGATGTAGATGAGAATGCAGGCGGGACAATGTGATCATGGTAGTATTTATTGGTGGCCGGAATATAGATCGACGGGGACAGTACAAATACCGGTCGCTCGAATTTATGAGTACTGTAGTTTGAATAACACATGATTGCCGCAGCAAAATCTGTGTGTGAACATAATAGCCAAAATCCATGCGTGAACATAATAGCTGACGGTTTTCAATGCAGAATCGTGTCTGATTAATGATCCCCGCCATTCACCTACCAAATCTCGAGCCGTGAGATAGACTGCCAATCGTGTGGGGGGCGGTTGTCTTGCCAGATCTTTACATTTTATTTTTTGAACACAAGATATTTACATCGTCTGATGATTTTTTAACTCGCACACAAGTACACAAAAATATGCTTTTTCAAACCATTATGGTTAGGCGTTGCATGTAGATGTAGTTCAAATTTGAATTACGGTCATTAAATGGTTAGAAAATCACTTAAATATCTTAAAAAGGTCAAATGACCTCTAAAAATTTCCAAATTTTCACAAGATAGTTGTATTAGTGCACGTTAAATGTAGGAAAAATTGAAGGGGTGTGTGTCCACGAGCCTTCTAGTGAGCTGCTCCGGTTTGTGAGGGGTGTGTGTCCAAACTTTCGTCAAACAGGCCAATTTTTTTAACACATCATCTTGGTGGTATGACATTAAGTAAAGCAAGGTTTCATGTTTTTCTGATCATTTTTTATTTTTTTGAATTAAAATGCCATGCTACTCCATGCATGTGTGCCCATGCCTTGAGACCAATACGTTTGAAAATTCCTTCTAATTTACTGCACATGGAATTAACTCACACACAAGTACATAAAAATATGATTTTTCAATCCGTTATGGTTAGGCGTTGCATGTAGATGTAGTTCAAATTTGAATTACAGTCATTAAATGGTTAGAAAATCACTTAAATGTCTTTAAAAGGTCAAATGACCCTTGAAATTTTCAAAAATTTCACATGACAGTTGTATTAGTGCACGTTAGACGTAGAAAAAAAATTGACGGCCATAAGGGAAGCTATCTCCGGTTCGTCATCAAACATGCATTGTTCCCTCTCGGAACCACAAACCTTCTAATGAGTTGCTCTGGTTTGTAAGGGGTGTGTGTCCAAACTTTCGTCAAACAGGCCAATTTTTTTACCACGTCATCTTGGTGGCATGACATTAAATCAACAAAGGTTTCATGTTTTTCTGATCATTTTTTATTTTTTTAAATTAAAATGCCATGTCACTCCATGCATACGTATGCATGTGTCCATATCGTGAGACCAATATGTTTCAAAATTCCTTCTAATTTACTGCACATGGAATTAACTTGCACACAAATACACAGATATGATTTTTCAAACCGTTTTGGTTAGGTGTTGCATGTAGATGTAGTTCAAATTTGAATTACGGTCATTAAATGGTTAGAAAATCACTTAATTTTTTTAAAAGGTCAAATGACCCCTAGAATTTTCAAAAATTTCACATTACAGTTGTAGTAGTGCACGTTAGATGTAGAAAAAAATTGAAGGCTGTAAGAGGAAGCTATCTCCCGTTCGTTATCAAACATGCATTGTTCCCTGTAACGCCCCGGACACACCCGCCGGTGGTCGTTACTCCTGGCGGGATCTAGACTGGCCCCACAGATCAATACTAGTATTTTCTGCGCACTTTGTCCTCACTCGTGCGCACCCGGGAGCAACTTCCCAATCGGTCACCCATCCTGACACTACTCCAAGCTGAGCACGCTTAACTTTGGAGTTCTGTCCGAATGGGCTCCCAAAAAAGAAGGAATTCCCTATTGATATGAGTAGTCTATCATCACTAATAAGCCAGGCCATCACATACACCCCCACTCAGAGGAAGCGACGTCCTCGTCGGGCCACAGGAACGTTCCCTCTTGGCACATACGTCTGTGCATCCAGTCCGGTACATGTGCCATGCCGGGTGCCACGACGGGTCACAAACGTCATGAACAACATGACCGCGCACCTATCCGTAATCATCTGTGTAGCCGCGAGGGTTGGCTCTGATACCAACTTGTAACGCCCCGGACACACCCGTCGGTGGTCGTTACTCCTGGTGGGATCTAGACTGGCCCCACAGATCAATACTAGTCTTTTCTGCACACTTTGTCGTCACTCGTGCGCACCCGGGAGCAACTTCCCAGTCGGTCACCCATCCTGACACTACTCCAAGCTGAGCACGCTTAACTTTGGAGTTCTGTCCGAATGGGCTCCCGGAAAAGAAGGAATTCCTTATTGATATGAGTAGTCTATCATCCCTAATAAGCTAGGCCATCACATTCCCTCTCGGAACCATGAGCCTTCTAGCGAGTTGCTCCGGTTTGTGAGGGGTGTGTGTCGAAATTTTTGTCAAACATGCCAATTTTTTTACCACATCATCTTGGTGGCATGACATTACATCAACCAAGGTTTCATGTGTTTCTGATTTTTTTTTTTAAAAATTTGGAATTAAAATGCCATGTCACTCCATGCTTAATTGTGTCATAGCCTTGAGGCCAATATGTTTGAAAATTCCTTCCAATTTACTGCACATGGAATTAAATCGCACACAAGTACAGAAAATATGAGTTTTCAAACCGTTATGGTTAGCTGTTGCATGTACATGTAGTTCAAATTTCAATTACGATCATTAAATGGCTAGAAAATCACTTAAATGTCTTAAAAGGTCAAATGACCCCTGAATTTTTCCAAAATTTGACATGACAGTTGTATTGGTACTACAAAACTTCTCGTACATTTAGAACTCCATCCGTTGCCACTATACTCCAAATTCGTCTTTCACAACTAATAAAAAATATCCACAACATCACACACAGTTGTTTTTGAGGAACTGTTTGCGATGAAAATATCTGGGTCTATTTAAGTCTCCCTCTTTAAGCTTCGCCGGCTTGTCTGCTCTAGTGCCGGCAACCCCCGAATCCACGAATCCCGACCCCCATTCCCGCACCCCTTCTTGCAAAGATGACGCCGTGGAAACGCTTCGTGAAGGCCCGTATGATGGCCGCCCCCCCCCCCCCCGAGCGTCGCCGCCTGTGCCGAGAGCGCCGCCGCCTACACCGAGAGTGCCGCCGCATCCGCATTGAGCGCGGCCGCTTCTGCCGAGAGGGCGTCCGTGGCAGCCGAGATGGCTGGAGCTGCTGCTGCGATGGCGGCTACAAACGCCGAGAGCACTCGAGCTGCCGTCCGTGCCGCTGATGTTGCCCTAGCCCGGGTCGAGGCCATCCACGCCAAGATCGAGGATGCACACGCCAAGATATTCTAGGCCACCTCGGACTCCAGCATGCAACCCACGTCTGAAAAGGCGGTGGTGGCCATGGAGCACCTTCTTCCTCATGAGGTTGCTGAACGGGAGCTGGAGATGCAGGAGGCAGCAGAGATCAAGGAGCGCCGGGCCGAGGTCGAGATAGAGAAGAGTCTGTCCATCGAGGAATCGGCGGTGGAGTACCAACGTGAGCTCTGGCGCAGCCACTACTACGAGTACTACAACCTTGAGGGCGGCGCCGAGGATGAGGACAAGGATGCGGTCGACTTCAGCAGGGGGGACGCGGAGTCCACCAATGGCGGCATGTCGCCAGGACAAGTTATCGACGTCTCATCTCACACTGGCGATGCATAGGTCGGCGCGGCAACGGATTTGTTAAAATTATGCGTACTTAGGCTTTGTTTTTAATGCTGGTCTTTTGTTTAGCAATGTTTAGGTCAACTGGCTCTGTTTAATTACTAAAATTGCTCGATTCAGTAAGTGTGGTCTGTCTGCTGCATGCTCTTTTATGTTCCCAAATTAGCAAGCGGTGTTAAATTATGCAATGTCGTATCTGGGGAAATTTCCACAAAAATTTGAATTATCAAACTCATCCCATGCGCGTAAAGCAGAAGAATCATTTGCGATGCACTTAATGTTCAAAGTGAATGGTCCGGCAGCACCGCGCGCAAAGTTTCGCTCCACATTTCCAAAATTTTGGCCTACCGCCTAAATATCTACCCCCGCCCCTTCCCCCCTTCCCCACCCCCTTTTCTCCCCAACCACAAGTCACATTTCCCCTGTTTCCTCCTTCCTTGCTAAGCTATAGCCGCTTCCTTGCTCTCGCCGTCTCGCATCCTACCGTCTGGGTCGCCATGGTCTTCTTCAAACACATCTCCAACGGTTCCTCCTCCCGCGACTACTCCTTCACCACCCGGGTATGCCTCTCTTCTCTCACTCGGGCTATGACTTGGAATGAAGGATTTTTACTCAGCAGTCGATTTGAGTCATTTCTTCGCCTTGTAGCTCCCTAAGACCATCAGTGCAACGAATGGAGCGGGGTGGCTGAAGATCTATCTGCTCGTTGTCACCATCAATGTCCATGAGTGAAGCTAGTTGCGTTTGATTCTGTGGACAGTGGGAGGAAGTTTCTGGCATGTGCAGAGAAGGTTAGACCCTCTTTCGTTGTTACAAATCATTTGTTAGATGTGATTCAGACACTGTCACAGTCCCAACCCATTCATACCACACCTTCAACCAAACGCATACTAAGACAGTGTCAGAGTTTGTACCTAGTATCTTAAATTGTTGCCATCTCATCAGCGGTGCCATTAGAAAATTATTTGGCACCGCTTCAGCAGTTTGTGGAGCCAACTTTGGTCCATGCTACCTCTTGAGCTTGCGTTGATTTTCCCCGAAGAGGAAGGGATGATGCAGCAAAGTAGCGTAAGTATTTCCCTCAGTTTTTGAGAACCAAGGTATCAATCCAGTAGGAGGCCATGCTCAAGTCCCTCGTACCTGCACAAAACGATAGCTACTCGCAACCAACGCGATTAGGGGTTGTCAATCCCTTCACGGTCACTTACGAGAGTGAGATCTGATAGATATAATATTTTTGGTATTTTTGGTATAGAGATGCAAAGTGAAAAGTAAAGGCAAAGTAAAAAAGCAAAACAAGATTAAAGTGATGGAGATTGATATGATGAGAATAGACCCGGGGGCCATAGGTTTCTCTAGTGGCTTATATCAAGAGCATAAGTATTCTACGGTGGGTGAACAAATTACTGGTGAGCAATTGACAGAATCGAGCATAGTTATGAGAATATCTAGGCATGATCATGTATATAGGCATCACGTCTGTGACAAGTAGACTGAAACGATTCTGCATCTACTACTATTACTCCACTCATCGACCGCTATCTAGCATGCACCTAGAGTATTAAGTTAAAAACAGAGTAACGCCTTAAGCAAGATGACATGATGTAGAGAGATAAATTCATGCAATATGAAATAAACCCCATCTTGTTATCCTCGATGGCAATGATGCAATACGTGCCTTGCTGCCCCTTCTGTCACTGGGAAAGGACACCGCAAGATCGAACCCAAAGCTAAGCACTTCTCCCATGACAAGAACTACCAATCTAGTTGGCCAAACCAAACGGATAATTCAAAGAGACTTGCAAAGATAACCAATCATACATAAAAGAATTCAGAGAAGATTCAAATATTATTCATAGATACACTTGATCATAAACCCACAATTCATTGGTCTCAACAAACACACCGCAAAAAGAAGATTACATCTGATAGATCTCCACAAGAGAGGGGATAACTTTGTATTGAGATCCAAAAAGAGAGAAGAAGCCATCTAGCTACTAACTATGGACCCGAAGGTCTGAGGTAAACTACTCACACTTCATCGGAGAGGCTATGATGATGTAGAAACCCTCCGTGATGACGGCCCTCTCCGGCGGAGCTCCGGAACAGGCCCCAAGATGGGATCTCGTGGATACAGAAAGTTGCGGCGATGGAATTAGGTTTTTGGCTCCTCTTTTGTTCGTTTGGGGGTACGTAGGTATATATAGGAGGAAGAAGTACGTCGGTGGAGCTCCGAGGGGCCCACGAGGCAGGGGCGCGCCCTAGGGGGGGGCACCCCCCACCCTTGTGACCGCCTCTCTGATGCCTTGGCGTAGGGTCCAAGTCTCCTGGATCATGTTCAGTGAGAAAATCATGTCCCCGAAGGTTTCATTCTGTTTGGACTCCGTTTGATATTCCGTTTCTTCGAAACACTGAAATAGGCAAAAAACAGCAATTCTGGGCTGGGCCTTCGATTAATAGGTTAGTCCCAAAAATAATATAAAAGTGGAAAATAAAGCCCAATATAGTCCAAAACAGTAGATAATATAGCATGGAGCAATAAAAAATTATAGATATGTTGGAGACGTATCAGGCATCCCCAAGCTTAATTCCTGCTCGTCCTCGAGTAGGTAAATGATAAAAAGAAATTTTTTGATGCGGAGTGCTACTTGGCATAATTTCAATGCAAATCTTCTTAATTGTGATATGAATATTCAGATTCGAAAGATTCAAGACAAAAGTTTATATTGACATAAAAATAATAATACTTCAAGCATACTAACAAAGCAATTATGTCTTCTCAAAATAACATGGCCAAAGAAATTTATCCCTACAAAATCATATAGTCTGGCTATGCTCTATCTTCACCACACAAAGTATTTAAATCATGCACAACCCCGATGACAAGCCAAGCAATTGTTTCATGCTCTAACTTTTTCAAAACTTTTTCAATCTTCACGCAATACATGAGCGTGAGCCATGGATATAGCACTATATATGGAATAGAATGGTGGTTGTGGAGAAGACAAAAAGGAGAAGATAGTCTCACATCAACTAGGCGTATCAACGGGCTATGGAGATTCCCATTAATAGATATCAATGTGAGTGAGTAGGGTTTGCCATGCAACGGATGCACTAGAGCTATAAGTATATGAAAGCTCACAAAGAAACTAAGTGGGTGTGCATCCAACTTGCTTGCTCATGAAGACCTAGGGCAATTTGAGGAAGCCCATCATTGGAATATACAAGCCAAGTTCTATAATGAAAAATTCCCACTAGTATATGAAAGTGATAACATGAGAGACTCTCTACTATGAAGATCATGGTGCTACTTTGAAGCACAAGTGTGGTAAAAGGATAGTAACATTGTCCCTTCTCTCTTTTTCTCTCATTTTTTTATTTATATTTTTTTGGGCCTTTTCTCTTTTTTATGGCCTCTTTTTATTTGGGCTTCTTTGACCTCTTTTATTTATTTTTTATTTTTCGTCCGGAGTCTCATCCCGACTTATGGGGGAATCATAGTCTCCATCATTCTTTCCACTTGGGACAATGGTCTAATAATGATGATCATCACACTTTTATTTTTCTTACAACTCAACAGTTACAACTCGATACTTAGAACAAAATATGACTCTATATAAATGCCTCCGGCGGTGTACCGGGATATGCAATATGACAATGATGAAGTGTGTCATAATAAACGGAACGGTGGAAAGTTGCATGGCAATATATCTCGGAATGGCTATGGAAATGCCATAATAGCTAGGTATGGTGGCTGTTTTGAGGAAGGTATATGGTGGGTGTATGATACTGGCGAAAGGTGCACGGTATTAGAGAGGCTAGCAAAGGTGGAAGGGTAAGAGTGCGTATAATCCATGGACTCAACATTAGTCATAAAGAACTCACATACTTATTGCAAAAATCTATTAGTTATCGAAACAAAGTACTACGCACATGCCCCTAGGGGGATAGATTGGTAGGAAAAGACCATCGCTCGTCCCCGACCGCCACTCATAAGGAAGACAATCAATAAATAAATCATGCTCCGACTTCATCACATAACGGTTCACCATACGTGCATGCTACGGGAATCACAAACTTTAACACAAGTATTGTTTAAATTCACAACTACTCAGCTAGCATGACTTTAATATTATCACCTCCATATCTCAAAACAATTATCATGCTTCAATCTTTTCTTAGTATTCAACACACTCAAAAGAAAGTTTCACAAATCTTGAATACCAAGCATATTATTATTAAGCAAATTACCATGCTATTAAGAGACTCTCAAAATAATTTAAGTGAAGCATGAGAGATCAATAGTTTCTTTAAAACAAATCCACCACCGTGCTCTAAAAGATCTAAGTGAAGCACATAGAGCAAAATTATAACGCTCAAACGATATAAGTGAAGCACATTGAGCAAAACTACTTAGCTCAAAAAGATATAAGTGAAGCACATAGAGTATTCTATCAAATTTTAATTCATGTATGGCTCTCTAAAAAGGTGTGTACATCAAGGATGATTGTGGCAAACTAAAACACAAAGACACAAATAATACAAGACGCTCCAAGCAAAACACATATCATGTTGGTGAATAAAAATATAGCTCCAAGTAAATTACCGATGGAAGTGGACGAAAGAGGGGATGCCTTCCGGGGCATCCCCAAGCTTTGACTTTTTGGTGTCCTTGGATTATCTTGGGGGTGCCATGGGCATCCCCAAGCTTAGGCTCTTGCCACTCCTTGTTCCATAATCCATCAAAAGAATTCACCCAAAACTTGAAAACTTCACAACACAAAACTTAAAGTAGAAAACCCGTGAGCTCCGTTAGCGAAAGAAAACAAAAGACCACTTCAAGGTACTGTAATGAACTCATTATTTATTTATATTGGTGTTAGACCTACTGTATTCCAACTTCTCTATGGATTATAAACTATTTTACTAACCATAGATTCATCAAAATAAGCAAACAACACACGAAAAACAGAATCTGTCAAAAACAGAACAGTCTGTAGTAATCTGTAGCTAGTGCAAGATCTGGAACCCCCAAAATTCTAAAATAAATTGATGGACGTGAGGAATTTATATATTAATCATCTTAAAAAATAATTAACTAAATATCACTCTTCAAATAAAAATGACAGCAGTTCTCGTGAGCGCTAAAGTTTCTGTTTTTTACAGCAAGTTCAACAAGACTTTCCCCAAGTCTTCCCAACGGTTCTACTTGGCACAAACACTAATTAAACACAAAAAACACAAGAAAAACAGAGGCTAAATAATTTATTTATTACTAAGCAGGAGCAAAAAGCAAGGAATAAAAATAAAATTGGGTTGCCTCCCAACAAGCGCTATCGTTTAACGCCCCTAGCTAGGCATAAAAGCGAGGATAGATCTAGGTATTGCCATCTTTGGTAGGAAATTCTTCGATGAGGCATCTATTTTCCTTAGGAATTTCTTTATTTCTAGTGATAATCAAACTTTTAGGCACAAGATCAAAAAATTCATTTGTAGCAATTGGTTCCTCAATGATAGCAAAAAGATTGGGATGAATACTTATAGATTTAAGATCCGCAGTTTCCTTACTAGATGATTCACCCTTATTTTTAGGAACATACATAAGCTTGGCAATTTTAGTAGGAGGACTTGGAGTATTATTTACGTAAGAAAAAGCGGTTCCCAAGTTTGTAATGATACCCTCAAGTTTATCAATTCTAGTAGAATCTAAGTTTATCTTCTCATTAACTATGGGTTCCTTTTCCTTAATATTTTTCAAAGTCATTCCTACCTTAGATCCATATTGAGTAATTTTATTGTGGATCTTTTTATCTAGATTTTCAATTAATTCAATAGTGGCAACTTTATTTTCAATAATTTCAAGTCTTTTCATAACATTCTCCAAAGTTAACATGGTTCCATTAACCAAAAGAGGTGGTGAGCCAAATAAATCTAACATTGCATTATAAGAATCAAAAGTATGGCTACCCAAGAAGTTCCCTCCGGTAATGGTATCGAGGATATATCTATACCAAGGATAAACACCTACATGAAAATTGCAGAGAAGAACTAAGGTAGATTGCTTCCTGGTAGATGTATTTTGAGCATTGCAAATTCTATACCAAGCATATTTTAGATTTTCTCCCTCCCTTTGTTTAAAATTTAGAACTTCACTCTCGGGAGACAACGGAGAAGATATGAGAATATCCATGACGACAAGCAAACAAACTAGCACATGAGCAAACAGGAGCAAACGGGCAAAAGAGGCAAATAGAGAGGGAGGATAGAGAGAGAGAGAGGGCGATAAAGCAGTAAGGGTGAAGTGGGGGAGAGGAAAACGAGAGGCAAATGGCAAATAATGTAATGCGGGAGATAGGGATTGTGATGGGTACTTGGTATGTTGACTTTTTGCATAGACTCCCCGGCAACGGCGCCAGAAATCCTTCTTGCTACCTCTTGAGCTTGTGTTGGTTTTCCCCGAAGAGGAAGGGATGATGCAGCAAAGTAGTGTAAGTATTTCCCTCAGTTTTTGAGAACCAAGGTATCAATCCAGTAGGAGGCCACGCTCAAGTCCCTCATACCTGCACAAAACGATAGCTACTCGCAACCAACGCGATTAGGGGTTGTCAATCCCTTCACGGTCACTTACGAGAGTGAGATCTGATAGATATAATATTTTTGGTATTTTTGGTATAGAGATGCAAAGTGAAAAGTAAAGGAAAAGTAAAAAGCAAAACAAGATTAAAGTGATGGAGATTGATATGATGAGAATAGACCCGGTGGCCATAGGTTTCACTAGTGGCTTCTCTCAAGAGCATAAGTATTCTACGGCGGGTGAACAAATTACTGTTGAGCAATTGAGAGAATTGAGCATAGTTATGAGAATATCTAGGCATGATCATGTATGTAGGTATCACGTCCGTGACAAGTAGACCGAAACAATTCTGCATCTACTACTATTACTCCACTCATCGACCGCTATCCAGCATGCATCTAGAGTATTAAGTTAAAAACAGAGTAACGCCTTAAGCAAGATGACATGATGTAGAGAGATAAATTCATGCAATATGAAATAAACCCCATCTTGTTATCCTCGATGGCAACGATGCAATACGTGCCTTGTTGCCCCTTCTGACACTGGGAAAGGACACCGCAAGATCGAACCCAAAGCTAAGCACTTCTCCCATGGCAAGAACTACCAATCTAGTTGGCCAAACCAAACGGATAATTCGAAGAGACTTGCAAAGATAACCAACCATACATAAAAGAATTCAGAGAAGATTCATATATTATTCATAGATAGACTTGATCATAAACCCACAATTCATCGGTCTCAACAAATACACTGCAAAAAAAGATTACATCGAATAGATCTCCACAAGAGAGGGGGAGAACATTGTATTGAGATCCAAAAATAGAGAATAAGCCATCTAGCTACTAACTATGGACCCGAAGGTCTGAGGTAAACTACTCACACTTCATCGGAGAGGCTATGATGATGTAGAAGCCCTCCGTGATGTTGGCCCTCTCCGGCGGAGCTCCGGAACAGGCCCCAAGATGGGATCTCGTGGATACAGAAAGTTGCGGCGGTGGAATTAGGTTTTTGGCTCCTCTTCTGTTCATTTGGGGGTACGTAGGTATATATAGGAGGAAGAAGTACGTCGGTGGAGCTCCGAGGGGCCCACGAGGCAGGGGCGCGCCCCCCACCCTCGTGACCGCCTCTCTGATGCCTTGGCGTAGGGTCCAAGTCTCCTGGATCACGTTCAGTGAGAAAATCACGTTCCCGAAGGTTTCATTCCGTTTGGACTCCGTTTGATATTCCGTTTCTTCGAAACACTGAAATAGGCAAAAAAACAGCAATTCTGGGCTGGGCCTCCGGTTAATAGGTTAGTCCCGAAAATAATATAAAAGTGGAAAATAAAGCCCAATATAGTCCAAAACAGTAGATAATGTAGCATGGAGCAATCAAAAATTATAGATACGTTGGAGACGTATCAGTCCACACATCCGAGCAGCCAAGCCGTAAAAAGCTAAATCTTTATGGCACGAAGGAACTGGGCATCGGAGCAACTACGTACTCCGAAGTCCGGGTCCCTGATTTTTTTTCCGCTGTATCGGCTCACCAGTGCAGGGCACCGGTGCGAGATGTAGCAACAGTTGTCTTTACCCTAGGTTTGGCATACATAGTGGATGGCTTTGTGCTATTAGTTCTATGTTACTAAATTTGTGCATGTACAAACGTGTTAATATCAATTTGCTATCATCCAAACATTGTCGCTATGCTGTTGCAGTTATATTTACCTTCCTCATAAAATGTTCAATTTGTTATTTATTGTACATGAGTAAGAACTTGTAGCATCGTTGTAGTTAATTATAGCTTCTGATGTTCTAGAATTTGGTTGTTGTCTCAGTACCAATCATTTCATTTGCACGTTGATCTTTTTGAGAAGATATGTCATAATTAACATGATTCTTCAGTTTTTCAAAATAAGCATTGGTGATTTTCTATGTTGCTATAAACCCATTCCCCTACAATTGTTACTAATCTAGTTTTAAATATTATAGGATGAACGGAAGTGTTCTTACTTGGAGTGGGTTGATCAAGAGTGGCCACAGTCTTTGAAGATGTGCCTAGCGAAGCTCTGGAGCATGTATGAGGAAGAGAACACACGTAGTCTTAGAGAAAGTGCTGTCAAAGCTGAAGCATATTTCAATATGCGGGATAAAAAGTTGAAGGTGGAGAATGAGCTTAGATTTTTTTAAATTAGACTTTGCTAAGATGGTGTTGGCGAAGGAGGAGGCACTTTCCCAGTTGGCCCGTGCAAAACGGGTTCTTACTGAACTGAAAGCAGAGGTGGATAAGACGAGCCTGGATGATCTCGATTAGGGAAATGAATATATTGTTCTTATGAAGTTGAACTAGCTATATGTTGTACCATGCTGTTTTCATGTAGCTATCGTACTGTGATGTTATAATATATTTATGTGCCTGATATGAAATTGGCAAATAGCTGTTCGATATGAAATGTGAATTTGCGTAATACTGGAATTATTAATTGTAAACTAATAAACCTGCTAAATGTGATGGACCTTTGCAAACGGCTCTAGCAGAAAAAGCGCTTGCAATGGATAGCCCAATGCCACACAGCTTTCTTCATCAAATCGTGTGTGATATAGTTGATAAAAGCAAACAGTTAACCATGGCAAACCGTGTGTGATAGTTACACCTTTCACACACGAGCCTACACATAAAACTGTGTGGGATGTACGTCCGAACAGAAACGTGTTCCCTGGATTGACTGTGTGGGATGTACATAAGAACGGAAACGTATTCCTTGGATTGACTATGTGTGATATACATACGAACGGAAAAGTTTTTCTGGGATTCACCGTGTGGGATGTACATACCTACGGAAATGATTTTCTTGGATTACCGTGTGGGATGTACATACCTACAGAATGATTGGGTTTTGATGCCTTTCCCAATCGCACACAGCCCCAGCCTGGGTCCCAGGAGGGCCTATCCCCGACGATTTCTGGGTCGTGTGCGAAGGACACGCTATCGCACACACTCACTTGGCTACGGTTCCAAATGCCTTCACGGAAAGGGGTTAAAAACCGTTTGTTTAGGACCGACGCGCACCAGTGATGCTTGTTGTGAGAAGCTCTGGTTTGTGAGAAGCATATACCCAAACCTGCCCCAAATGGGACAAAAATTTTACCATGACATGTTGATGCCGCTCCATGATAGGCATGCCAAGTTTCATGAATTTCAGACAAGTTTTGGATTTACTAGAATTTAAAAACCAGGTATCTCAATGTTTGCGACCGAGTGACGGTGGCAGGGTGTTTGACATTCATTCCCATTTCTTACATGGGAGCTAAGCATGCACCCAAGGACAAAAGATTTGATTTTTGAACCAATTTATATGCACTGGAGAATGTGCATGTAGTTCAAATTTGAATTATGCACATAAATGCATTGAAAACTCAGTTAATGCATAAAAATGTCCAAACGAACCCCGAAAAATCACAAAAAATAACACAACGCTCCTGTTGTTCTATGTTGACACGAGAATTTTTTTGAAAGCAATAAGAGGCAATGGATATCATTTCATCCCCAAAGGTGGGGCGTTCCCTACCGAAACCATCATGCTTGTTGTGAGAAGCTCTGGTTTGTGAGGAACATATACCCAAACCTGCTCCAAATGGGACAAAAAATTTACCATGACATGTTGATGCCGCTCCATGATAGCATGCCACGTTTCATGAATTTCAGACGAGTTTTGGATTCACTAGAATTTAAAAACCAGGTACCTCAATATTTACGGCCGAGTGAAGGTGGTAGGGTGTTTGGCATTCATTCCCATTTCTTGCATGGGACCTAAGCATGCACCCAAGGACAAAGATTTGATTTTTCAACCAATTTATATGCATTGGAGAATGTGCATGTAGTTCAAATTTGAATTATGCACATAAATGCATTGAAAACTCAGTTAATGTATAAAAATGTCCAAACGAACCCTGAATAATTCCAATTCTTTTATGATCACTGCAGATAAAAGGCCTCACAATTCAAACACCGTCCATGGTCGCTGTGACCCCATTATAATTCAAATCAAGACAAAAAATCTAGTAGATCCCACACAGTTTATTATAACCAACCGTGTGAGATGCAACACAAAATATCTTGGAGCACCGTCGAAGTATAGTACGCATACGACTTACGCGAGATGGTGCGATGGCTACAGTCCACTGCCCGCTCTGAATAAGGGACCGTGTCTGATGACACTTTGCACGCCAGTTTTTCGCTGAAGCGATTCCAAATTTTCGGCTTCCGCAGAAATATCTACCTCCCCGCCCCCTCCCCCTTACCAAAAGCCACATTTTCCCTATTTCCGCCTTCCTTTGCAAGT
Source organism: Triticum urartu (assembly GCF_056163025.1). Taxonomy (NCBI): domain Eukaryota; kingdom Viridiplantae; phylum Streptophyta; class Magnoliopsida; order Poales; family Poaceae; genus Triticum; species Triticum urartu. The sequence continues at coordinate 459,212,136 of NC_141879.1, read as the reverse complement.
TGAAAGCTTCACTCCTTTCTTGTAGCGCCGCCTCCTCATCGGCTACCCTCCTTCACACTGCTCAGCCTCGCCTATCCAGGCAGGTAATCCACACCTGACCCCCATCCTCCTCCTCCTTCCACATCCCACATGCCCCGACCGCCGGCGCGAGCACGATACCTTCCACCCAAATCATTGACTCCTCCACCAAATAAGTGCCGACCTAAGCCATGGTGCACACAGTATAGCCATGACCTCGAGGAGCATTTGGCAGCGGAGAAGCAAATCACGGCCGCACGCGCGGATGAGGTCACGATGGCTGCCATTCCTGCCGACCCCCAGATCTTGGAGGAGCACCTCGCCGTCGAGGCCACTATTGACGCCTTGCGCGCTGATGCCGCCATGCAGTTGGCTGCTTTAAACAACAGTTCATGGTGTTTTCTCGAGGCCACCGTCGGTGCCTTCGACGAAGACTACGAGGTGTTTTCTCAGCGTGCACGTGCTTACCTCATCTCGAGAGCCAGCAGGTTGGTGCCTGGAGCGGCTCAGGTAACTCACCACTACAACGAGGGCACCCACGATGCGGAGGCCTCGCCCTCTTCCATGTCCAAGGAGCCAATCGTCATCGATATCTCCGACAATGAGGAGTAGCTTGTCTTATTAGCTCACTATAAGGACCCATGTTCAGTTTGCTAGCTACTGCCTTTCCTTAACAAATTCTAGTGAATTGTGCTATCTACTTTTACCATGCAATCTTCTGCTATAGTGTATATGTTCTATATGTCATGCAATGTGGTGTTCAGTTAACTGCTTGGTTCAATTCTGTAAATGTGATGTTCAATTCTTCATGGTGCAATATTTCTAAGTTGTTAAGCATGTCTGGTTTGGTTAACTGTTTGATCTTCTATTAAGAGTATGTTATATTGTGCAATGTGGTGCTCAGTTAACGTTTGGTTCATTTGTTGTGGTGTTTAATTAACTGCTTGGTTCAATTCTGCAATGCGATAATTGTTGTGGCTGCATTCTGTTATTGTATACCATGTGAGGAATAAATTGAATTTGGCTGCACTTAATACATGAGAAACATATACAGGTGCTATATTTCCTAGTTCTTAATCATGCTTGGTTTGGATAAATGGGTTTTCCATATGGTTTGAATTAATCTGATGAATCTGCAATGTGCTTATTTTTCATCAACATATTTTACTGATAGCATGCGAACCCTTACTTAACCTGATGACTAACTACCTTATATGTGTTGCAGGGAAACAATGGGAAGCACCGAGGTTTATAAGATGGTACTAACTATTATACCTTGCCTTTTTTATTACTTTGCCCCGTTTCTAATATAGAGAAGATATTTATGCACATGCTTGTTTCCAGGGTTCATTGATGATTACCTCTCAAACCACCTCTGTGATCAGGAGGTGAGGAAAGTTTTCATACAACACCCACGGTTCAATATTGAAGTGTTCCTGAAGAGGTCGAAGGATGGACGGTCAATCATCCACAGGCACTGGCCTAAAGTTGCAAAGACCTTCAACATGAATGAAGGCTCAATATTCGCATTCCGCTTCAGCAGTTATCCAGATGAGATGCATCTCCCTATGTATCGTCTATGATGCTAATTTCGAAAGGTTCTAGATGGTGCATGTGAAACTTGCTGCTGGTGTAGTTGTGTAATGGGGTAGCGGAGTGCTGAAGCTATATCATGTTGTACTACGATGTATTTCAATTATGAAATCCTGCTTCCTTAATATGGAAAATGGAATATATTATGTGCTTAATATGAATGTCAATTAGATCAGTAAATGGATTATTAATAATAGGGAAATTAGCCCGCTAATTGGTCAATTAGCTTGCTAATTGGGTTTTCTTATTGCAAACGGTTAATGAAAAAACACCGTGGGCGATTACCTCAGGCAACACACACAGTTTTTAGGAATAAACCGTGTTGGATGAATGAATAATCACACACGACATTCTCTTCAAAACTGTTTGCGTTACGACACCTTGTGCAAGCGTTTTCCTTGGAGTGACTGTGTGGGATGTATATACGAACGGAAACGTTTGGCGGTGAGTGACCGTGTCGGATGTACTTACGACCGGAAATGATTTTGCCTGTATAATTGTATTTTTTGAGCACTACTATATGTATTTCTGTATTTGAGTGCTTGCCGGTTGCACACAACCTTATTTTGCCAAGCATGTGTGCCAGGAGGGCATATCCCCAACGGTTTCTGGGTCGTGTGGGAAGGACCCCCTATCGCCCACACTCACTTGGTAACGGTTCCGAATGCCGTCACGGAAAGGGGTTAAAAACCGTTTGTTTAGCACCGACACGTACCAGTGTAAGGAAGGTAGATAATGAACATATATACACTCTCCGTTATTTTATAGCCAATTTGGGAACATACGGAACGAAATTGGAAGAGGGATTGCGAGGAAATATGCCTCACCGCGATGGAGAGCAGTAAGTAACATGCTTCTTAATACAAACCCGGCCGGACCATAGGAGAGGCGAGAGTTACTGCATCGATATGCTCGAGGGTGGCTGGCGAGCAAACGAAGACGGCAAGGCGCGGGCCGCCGCATGTTGGGAACAACAGTGGAGGTAGGCTTGACGCCGAAGAGCAGGCACACGGGCGGGGTGAGCACGGCGGCGCCGGAGAGTGTTCTGCTATGGATCTGGGGGAGGGGGGAGCTGGCGAAGGATATTAGGTGGACTAGTTGAGTGAAACACGGGCAGATGGTGGGGGGTGTCGGGGACTCCGGGTGTTGGCGGCCTAGGTGAAAAGGGTGAAAAATATCCCCGGTTGCCACGCGCGGAAAGGCCTATGCAAACGGTTGCCTCTAAGCGCTGATGTGCACAAACAGAATAATTTCGTTTGAAATGAAGACATACTAATTTTGAAATGAAGACGTGAGTTCATCGTTTTGCCTCTAAATGTTTCCCACGTAAACCAATCACAATTTTACCATGGGTTTGATTTGCTGGCGCATTTCAGGTCTCGTGTGCTATATGTAAGACATTTTTTGGCATTTATCATGCATGTTGGCATATAAATCAATTTCTAGCTGGGCTGCATTTCTTGTTGAAAGGGATGAGGATTGCCATTTGATCTGGGAGCATCCAATGATGCAGACGTACAATCCATGGGGTTTGGGTTCTGGCAAATCAGAACGCATGACTCAGATCGCGCGCGCAGCAAAAGGGGGGCATCGACCATGGTTTGGTAGGCACACGGCTTTTGTGTGTGAACCGTGTGCTATTTGAAAACATTTACATGTGCTGTCGAAAGGGATGAGGATCGCCATTCGATCGAGGAGAATCCAACAATGCAGACGTACGATCCGTGGGGTTTGGGTTCTGGCCAATCAAAACGCACGACTCAGATTGCGTGCGTGGCAGAGGGGGGAGGGTGCATCGTCCACGGTTTAGTGGACACGTGGCTTTCGTGAGTGAACCGTGTGCTCTTTGAAAACATTTACATTACCTAACATCATATTTTTGTTCGAATGAAAACATGAGTTCATCGTTTCGCCTCCAATTTTTTTCCACGGTAAGAAATCACGAGTATAGTGGAGAGTGTCATATACTAGTATCATGAATATACAGTATATATGATACTAGTGTATGATACTACCTTTAATTAATTATGGCGCATATTATAATACATAGAGTATAGTATCGTATACTCCCTCCTTTCCGGTTTATAGGGCTCAATTCAAAAATCTCACCAACCAAGGTAGATGGTGAGTGGTGGAATACTTTTTGTAGTTTGCAAAAGCACCTAATTAATGCTTTTGTTTTCCTCAACAAATTATGTTTATCAATGCATTAATTGCAATGCATGAACGCATAAAGTACATGCATTGGTCAATTTCTCTTAATACTTGCATGCAATGATTTAATGCACCTTGGAATCTGAACATGTGATGGGAAACAACCAAATTCAACCTTATAAAATGGAAAAACTAAAATTTTGAGATAAACCCTATAAACCGGAAAGGAGGGAGTATATATCATATTTATTGCCATGCATGACACAAATTAGCATCGCATTTAACATGATACGGTATCTACCTATATGTTAGTCTAACCCTCTTTATATATATATTTAATTCTTTGCCACATCAGCATACTTGCTATTTCCGAGTGCATGACATCGTCGGCTATGATACCACCACTATGGCCAGCCTTATATAGTGGTGAGTATCATATACTATATATATAGTATCATGCATATGATACTAGTGTATAATACTACGTATGTACCTTCATAGTGCATATATAGTATCATAGAGTAGTATATATCATAGATGACCATATTTATGGCCATGCATGACATAAAGTAGTATAACATTTATCATATATATATATATATGTGTGTGTGTGTGTGTGTGTGTGTGTGTGTTACGGTATCTACCTATGTTACTGCTTCTTTGCCACATCATCATATTTTCTATTCCCGAGTGCATGATACCAGCTATGATACCCCCACTATGGCGACCCTAATAAGGTTGGTCGTAATATGGGAGTATCAAGCGGTATGATGCATGCCAACTAGACTTTTTGGATGATGTGGCACACAGTTAAATGAGGAAAGAGAGGGTGTGGTATCATATCATGATACCGTATCCTATTAAATATGGTACTACTTTGTGTCATGCATGGCATTAATAAGGCAACCTAAGATACTAACTTATGATACTATGCATGCGCGCATTGCGGAGCTATTGCCGATCATATACTACTATCATGCATATAAGGCTCAATTTTAGTTTTTCCATTTTATAAGGCTCAATTTGGTTGTTCCCCATCACATGTTCAGATTCCAAGGTGCATTAAGTCATTGCATGCAAGTGTTAAGAGAAAGTTGACCAATGCATGTACTTTATGCATGCATGCTGCAATTAATACATTGGAAAACATATTTTTTGAGGAAAACAAAAGCATTAATTGGGTGTTTTTGCAAACTACAAAAAGTATTCCAGCACTCACCATCTACCTTGGTTGGTGAGATTTTTGAATTGAGCCCTATAAGGCTGGTTGTAATGGGGAGTATCATATACGAATATCATGCATATGATATATATACTAGTGTATGATACTACTTCTGTAATGCATAGTATCATAATTTAGTATCTTAGGTTGCCTTATTAATTGTCATGCATCACACAAAGTAGTACAACATTTAATATGACACGGTATCATGATATGATACCACATCCTCTCTTTCCTCATTTAATTGTGTGCCACATCATCCAAAAAGTCTAGTTGGCATGCATGATACCGCTTATGATACTACCATCACAACCAGCCTAAACCGGAAAAGAGGGAGTAATACTAGATAGTCTATGATATACTAGGTACCTCACTAAGAGCATGGTTAATAATACAACCACGGGGTGGCTATAAGAAGTTGCCATGTCATATACAACCAACCTCTTAGCGGGCATGTACAATAATAAGTTTTAAATACGTACTAGTTTATCAATAGTTGGCCCACCTTACATCCTCACAAAGTGTCTTGGGTCTCGTGTTGCAGCTGGCTCTACTAACCAAGAGCCCGCTTCTCTTCTCTTTCCTCCAACTAAAGCACACATATATTATTCTATTCCTTATAGCCTGCTTAGACTACCCATAGTGGGAGTAACATAGGTAGTAACATCACATGTATCTAGATAAAATAGATGATGTGGCAAGCAATAAATGAAGAAAGAGAGGAAAGTGGTAACATAGCAAGTTACTAGTAGTATGAGTAACATCACACATCTCAAGGCAAGATGAGTCTATAGCCTAATAAATGAAGTGTTGCATGTTACTACATAAGTCTCCAACGTATCTATAATTTTTGATTGTTCCATGCAGTTATAATACCAATCTTGGATGTTTTATAATCGTTTTATATCATTTTTTGCTACTAACCTATTGACATAGTGCCAAGTGCTAGTTCTTGTTTTTCTGTCTTTTTTACATCACAGAAAATCAATATCAGACGAAGTCCAAATGCCACAAAACTTTATGGAGATTTTTTATGGACCAGAAGGAACATGTTGGGCCCTGGTTGCACCTGGGGGGAGTCCTGAGGAGGGGACAACCCACCAGGGCGCGCCAGGAAGCCCAGGCGCGCCCTGGTGGGTTGTGCCCACCTCGGGTGCCCCCCAGACCGCCTCTTTGCTCTATAAATACCCCCAAAATACCAGAATCCTAGAGGCGTCGATGAAATATTCATCCAGCCACCGCAGAGTCCAGAACCACCAGATCCAATCTAGACACCATCTCGGATGGGGTTCACCACCTCCATTGGTGCCTCTTCGATGATGCATGAGTAGGTATTTGTAGACCTTCGGTTCCATAGTTAGTAGCTAGATGGCTCTCTCTCTCTCTCTTGATTCTCAATACAATGGTCTCTTGGAGATCCATATGATGTAACTCTTTTTGCGGTGTGTTTGTTGGGATCTGATGAACTTTGTGTATATGATCAGTCATATCTTTTTATATCCATGAAAGTTATTTGAGTTTCTTTGATCTCTTATATGCATGATCTCTTATAGCCTCCTATTTCTTCTCCAATATTTGGGTTTTGTTTGGCCAACTTGATCTATTTATCTTGCAATGGGAAGAGGTGCCCGGTAGTGGGTTCGATCTTACGGTGCTTGATCCCAGTGACAGAAAGGGAAACAACACATATGTATCGTTGCTACTAAGGATAAAAAGATGGGATCTATATCTACGCAATAGATAAACGGATCTTGTCTACATCATGTTATCGTTCTTATTGCATTACTCCGTTTTTCCATGAACTTAATACACTAGATTCATGCTGGATAGCGGTCGATGTGTGGAGCAATAGTAGTAGATGCAGGCAGGAGTCAGTCTACTAATCTTTGACGTGATGCCTATGTAATGATCATTGCCTGGATATCATCATAATTATTTGAGGTTCTATCTATTTCCCAACAGTAATTTGTTTACCCACTGTTTGCTATCTTTCTCGAGAGAAGCCACTAGTGAAACCTACGGCCCCCGGGTCTTCTTTCTCATATATTTGCTTGCGATCTACTTTTCCTTTGCATTTTTATTCTGATCTATTAAACAAAAAATACAATAATACTTTGCTGCACTTTATTTTATTTATGACCTATTATTTTAATCTACTACAAATTTCTGGCATCGTTACCCGAAAGGGATTGACAACCCCATTAACATGTCAGGTTGCGAGGTGTTGTTATTTGTGTGCAGGTGATGTTTATGTTGTGTTGCTTGGTTCTCCTACTGGTTCGATAACCTTGGTTTCATCATTGAGGGAAATACCTACCTTCGTTGTGCTACATCATCCCTTCCTCTTTGTGGAAATACCGATGTAGTCCTAGCAGACATGAGTTTTCTGGCGCTATAGTCAGGGAGCAATCAAAAGGAATTTCTGGCGCCGTTGCCAGGGAGGATCTTCAACATATACCAGGTTTCTAATCACAAATATCATCTCCTCGCAATTTACATTATTTGCCATTTGCCTCTCGTTTTCCTCTCCCCCACTTCACAAAAAAATTCCCTTTATTCGCCTCTCTTTTTCAGTTCGCCGTTTTCTTGTCAGATCTATCCTTTGCTTGCAATCATGAGCTATTTCTATATGGCATCAACAGATGATGGCCTAACTCCTAAGATAGGACGTGCGGGCAATCTGGATGCTAAAACTTTTATCTTGGGGCAAGGGAACGTTATGGGAAAAGAGCGTATCCAAGAATTTTTCAATTGTGTGGGAAATTTGTGTCTTGATGATGCTCCTATACTTAAAACTACTAGATCTTATGCGGATGCTATTTCGGCACTAGTTCTGAAACTTGAAAGTAAATTTATTTGTACCCATCCTACCTTGCAAAGATTGTTTTTTGAGCTCCCCGTTATAAAGAATCCTAGAGCTAAAAAGTTGGCCACTCTCGTTCTTATGAATGAGTTTGACTACATAATACGGGGAGCTAGGGAAATCTTTGACTTTTATGGTATGAATCATGAAAAACCCATGATAGATGAAATTATTTGCAATAGTGACTATGCTTTAAGACATTTTCTTGGGGATAATAAAATCTTTGATGATAATCTTAAAAAGGAAGTCCCAGTTCTAGATATAATCCAACAAGTTTTCAATAATGCTAATCAACATTACTCTTGGATTGTTGCGGGAAATTAAAAGGGGTATGATGAAAACCAACTTAGGATTGCTAGGGCCTCTATGGAAAACATGTTTTATGTTGTGTTTACAAAGCCTCATGATGAAAATACCTCTAAGAAAGTCAAGAACAAAGATGACAAAACTTGGATCCTTGCTTTATGGCTAGCTAAGGGCGTATAATTATAGCGCTTGTTGGGAGGAACCCAATGAATAAATTTTATTTTTGCTTTTTGCTTCCTGTTTTTGTGTGTTAGCACAATTATGCTACTGTTATTATTGTGTTTTTTGTGTTTTAGTTAGTGTTTGTGCCAAGTAAAGCCTTTAGGATCTTCTTGGATGATAGTTGTTTAATCTTGCTGAAAAACAGAAACTTTTATGCCCACGAAATTAATTTTCATTTCTTATTAGAGAGTGATAAAATACCCATTCCAATTGCAGTAGATCAATATACAAATTTATCTGGTCATTATAATTTTTCAGATTTTTTGGAGTTACAGAAGTATTCGAATTAGTCAGATTGCTACAGACTATTCTGTTTTGATAGATTATGTTTTCTTTGTGTTGTGTTCTTATTTTGATGGCTCTATGGTTTTCTTTGATGAGTTTTTGCCATAGAAAAGTTGGAATACAATATATATAATACAAAAACAAAATATGAATTGGTTTGATACAGTACTTATAGTAGTGATTTATTATTCTTATACTAACGGATCTCACGAAGGTTTTGTTGAGTTTTGTGTGATTGAAGTTTTCAAGTTTTCGGTTATCTTATGATGGATGAAGGAAGGATGGAAGAGCCTAAGATTGGGGATGCCTCGGCATCCCAAGCTATTATCCAAGAATGAGAAACCAACTAAGCTTGGGTATGCCCCCGAGTGGCATCCCTGCTTTCTTCCAACGATCATCGGTATTTTACTTGAAACTATATTTTTATTTGTCATATGATATGTGTTTTGCTTGGAGCATCTTGTATGATATGAGTCTTTGCTTGTTTTATTTTGTGTTTTAAGTCATCAATCCTTGATGGAGACACCTATTTGAGAGAGCCAAAATTATGTCATGACTTGTTAGAATTGCTCTCTATGCTTCACTTAAATTTTTATGAGCAATGGACTTGCTCTAGTGCTTCACTTATATCTTTTTGAGCACGGTGTGCTTAGTATTTTTGAAGAAATGCTCTCTTGATTCACTTAGATTTATTTGAGAGTTAGTAATTTTTTAATAAATTCTCTCTTGCTTCACTTAAATTATTTTGAGAGAAAGAAAATGTGTTATGCTCATGATCTTCACTTATATTTGTTTGAACTTGTGAAAAGCAACATGTGAAAATTAGTCCCAAAGTGATAGATATCCAAGAAGGATAAATAAAAGGAAAAAAATGTCATGAAGATCATTGGACAAAATAAACTTGATTCTTAGTAATAGTTTTGAGATATGATGATGTGATATGTGGGTTATGTTGATGAGTAATTGTGCTCTAGTAGGAATATTGGTGTTAAGGTTTGTGATTCCCGAAGCAAGCATATATAGTCTCTCGTTATGCTATGATGTTGGAGCATGATTTATTTTTTATTGTCTTCCTTATGAGTGGCGGTCGGGGACGAGCAATGGTATTTTCCTACCAATCTATCCCCCTAGGGGCATGCGTAGTAGTACTTTGCTTCGAGGGCTAATAAACTTTTGCAATAAGTATATGCGTTCTTTATGACTAATGTGAGTCCATGGATTATACGCACTCTTACCTTTTCGCAATTTGCTAGCCTCTACGGTACTGTGCATTGCCCTTTCTCACATCGGGACGTGGTGCAAACTTCGTAGGTGCATCCAAACCCCGTGATATGATACGCTCTATCACACATCAGCCTTATTATATCTTCCTCAAAACAGCCACCATACCTACCTATTATGGCTTTTCCATGGCCATTCCAAGATGTATTGCCATGCAACTTCCACCGCTTCAATTTGATGACTTGAGCATTCACTATCATATTGCTTTGCATGATCATACAGCTGACATAGTAGTTGTGGCTCAGCCACCGTTCATCATTTTTCATACATTGTTATGCTAAATCATTGCACATCCTGGTACATGCCAGAGGCATTCATATAGAGTCATACTTTGTCATAGGTATCAAGTTGTAATCTTTATTTCGTTTAAGTTATAAGTAAATAGAAGTGTGATGATCACCATTATTCATTTTTAGAGCAGTGCCCCAGTGAGGAAAGGATGATGGAGACTGATTCCCCCACAAGTCGGGATGAGGCTCCGGACAGTGAGAAAAAAAGAGAAAAAGGAAAAAAAGGAAAAAGAAAAAAAGGAAAAGAAAAAAGGGGGAAAGAAAAAATAAATAAATAAAGAGAGAAGGGGCATTATTAGTATCCTTTACCACACTTGTGCTTCAAAGTAGCACCATGTTTTTCTTATGGAGAGTCTCCTATGTTGTCACTTTCATATACTAGTGGGAATTTTTCATTATAGGATTAGATGCACACCCACTTAGTTTTCATATTGAGCTTTCATACACTTATAGCTCTTAGTGCATTCGTTGCATGGCAATCCCTACTCCTCACGCTAATATCGATTGATGGGCATCTCCATAGCCCGTTGGTTAGCCGCATCAATGTGAGACTTTCTTACATTTTTGTCTTCTCTATATTTACCCCTATCATCATATTCTATTCCACCCGTAGTGCTATATCCATGGCTTGAGCTCATGTGTTGCGTAAGAGTTGAAAAAGCTGAAGCACGTTAAAAAGTATGAACCAATTGCTCGGCTTTTCATCGGGGTTGTGCATGATAAATACTTTGTGTTAAGAAGACAGAGCATGCCAAGACTATATGATTTTGTAGGGATAACTTATTTTAGCATTGATATTTTAAAAGACATGGTTGCTTGTTGATATGCTTGAGTATCTAAATTATCATGTCAAAACTAGACTATTGCTTTGAACAACTAAAAGTCCAATTGTCCATGCTATAAAGAAAAGAATATGATATGACATGATAGGTAGCATTCCACATCAAAAATTCTGTTTTTATCACTTACCTACTCGAGGATGAGTAGGAGTTAAGTTTGGGGATGCTGATACGTCTCCAACGTCTCCAACGTATCTATAATTTTTGATTGTTCCATGCTGTTATATTATCAATCTTAGATGTTTTATAATCATCTTATAGTCATTTTATATCATTTTTTGGTACTAACCTATTAACATACTGCCAAGTGCCAGTTCCTATTTTTTCCGTGTTTTACACATCGCAGAAAATCAATATCAGACGGAGTCCAAATGCCACGAACTTTACGGAGATTTTTGTTGGACCAGAAGGAACATGTTGGGCCCTGGTTGCACCTGGGGAGTCCTGAGGAGGGGACAACCCACCAGGGCGCACCAGGAGGCCCAGGCACGCCCTGGTGGGTTGTGCCCACCTTGGGTGCCCCCGGTACCACCTCTTTGCTCTATAAATACCCCAAAAATACCAGAATCCTAGAGGCGTCGGGAAATATTCATCCAGCCGCCGCAGAGTCCAGAACCACCAGATCCAATCTAGACACCATCTCGGATGGGGTTCACCACCTCCATTGGTGCCTCTTCGATTATGCATGAGTAGTTCTTTGTAGACCTTCGGGTCCGTAGTTAGTATCTAGATGGCTTTCTCTCTCTCTCTCTCTCTTGATTCTCAATACAATGGTCTCTTGGAGATCCATATGATGTAACTCTTTTTGCGGTGTGTTTGTTGGGATCTGATGAACTATGAGTTTATGATCAGTCATATCTTTTTATATCCATGAAAGTTATTTGAGTTTCTTTGATCACTTATATGCATGATCTCTTATAGCCTCGTATTTCTTCTCCGATATTTGGGTTTTGTTTGGCCAACTTGATCTATTTATCTTGCAATGGGAAGAGGTGCCCGGTAGTGGGTTCGATCTTACGGTGCTTGATCCCAGTGACAGAAAGGGAAACACCACGTATGTATCGTTGCTACTAAGGATAAAAAGATGGGATCTATATCTACGCAATAGATAAACGGATCTTGTCTACATCATGTCATTGTTCTTATTGCGTTACTCCGTTTTGCCATGAACTTAATACACTAGATGCATGCTGGATAGCGGTCGATGTGTGGAGTAGTAGTAGTAGATGCAGGTAGGAGTCGGTCTACTAATCTTGGACGTGATGCCTATGTAATGATCATTGCCCAGATATCGTCATAATTATTTGAGGTTTTATCAATTGCCCAACAGTAATTTGTTTACCCACCGTTTGCTATCTTTCTCGAGAGAAGCCACTAGTGAAACCTACGGCCCCCGGGTCTTCTTTCTCATATATTTGCTTGCGATCTACTTTTCCTTTGAATTTTTATTCAGATCTATTAAACCGAAAATACAAAAATACTTTGCTGCACTTTATTTTATTTACGATCTATTATTTCAATCTACTACAAATTTCTAGCATCGTTACCCGAAAGGGATTGACAACCCCTTTAACACGTTGGGTTGCGAGGTGTTGTTATTTGTGTGTAGGTGTTGTTTACGTTGTCTTGCTTGGTTCTCCTACTAGTTCGATAACCTTTGTTTCATCACTGAGGGAAATGCCTACCTTCGTTGTGCTACATCATCCCTTCCTCTTTGGGGACATACCGACGTAGTCCTAGCAGACAGGAGTTTTCTAGCGCTATAGTCAGGGAGCAATCACTACACATATGTTACTCCCCACCATAGAGGTAGTAACGTAGACTAGTAACATTCTATGTTACTACCCATTGTGGCTAGTCTTATGCCACTCTATTGTAATTGCTTTAATGCATAATATTATAGAGTAGCTAGTATCATATGTAGTACTTTATTTATATTGTCATGCATGACACATAGTAGCATAGCATTTATTATGATACAGTTTCATGATATGATACTTAACCCTCTCTTTCTTCATTTAAATAATTCTATGACAGCTCATCAAAATTGCCTAGTTGGCACGCATGATACTAGCTATGATACCCCCTTACTATCAGCCAAGCAAAGAAGGTGTATAGATCATTTGTGCGTCGCTTTGTGAGTTTTGATCCATTTGTTCGAGAAGCGGGGAGAAGTTTCAAACATTTCGGCCGCGAGGTGCGGCCACTGGCGTAGGCCTAGTTGGTATTTTAATTACAAGAAATTCAGATGGAGTTTGTACATCATCAAAATCGATGTGCGTGCTCTCACGACCCCGTGGAAAAAAATTGGTAAAGTTTGGCACAAGTTTTGATGACCGCGCCTTCCAAACCAGAGCATCTCACATGAAGGATCATGGGTTTCCAAAAGGAGACGTGCAATTCAAACTCCTGTGGCTGGTGACTTCATCGTTTAGCCTCATAAAAATTTCCATGGTACGCAATCACCATTATAACACGGGTTTGATTTTCTGGCGCATTTCAGGTATCGTTAGATATATTTATGACATTTTTTGAGATTAACATGCATTTTGTGCATAAAATAAAATTACAACTGGAACTGCATGTGTTGTCGAAAGGGATGAGGATCGTCGTTCGATCTGGGAGCATCCAATGGTGTAGACGTATGATCCGTGAGGTTTGGGTTCTGGCCAATCAGAAAGCATGACTCAGATCGTGGGCGGGGTGGCGGGGTTTGGTCGGCACACGACTTTCATCAACGAACCGTGTGCTCTTCGCAAACCAGATTGCATATTTTTGTTTACACATACTATAGTGAGATCAACTGAGTGTGCTACCTCTATGATATAATAATAATAACAAGAAAACACAGTTCATATTCATTGCCTGAGCTGAAAGCATATCAAGGTCAACATATTAACGGTTCTTACATCAACAGAAAACCGGACATAACTCACAAATTCAGTACATGCATCAGTTCTAAACTGAATGAATTAAGTTGCAGGGTAGGCATAAAGACTAGTCTTACGGCTTAATTCCCATGTACATGGGGAACTGTGATCATTAAGTTAACCCCGAATGAACTTGGGGTTTTTTGATGATTTTACGCTGTTCTGTTACACGGGTGTGTGATCCCTTGGCTGGCAACTCATCAAATTCATCGTACTCGTCCTCATCGGCAACATCGTCGACACCTAGTACCCTTCTCTTCCCATGCATCGCTAAATGGCAGTTCTTATTCAAGGGGTCTTCCCAAAGGAAAATCTGGGTAGCATCGCTGGCAAGAATGAACGGGTCCGCGTGATATGCCATCGTTGTTCTGTTAACATAGGTCTTCCTATACTCATCAATCCTTACCTAACCAAGAGGGATCCATGCACACCTGAATAATTCCACCTTAACTTTCACATAGTCAAGCACCCAAATCTCTTTGATGGTTCCATAGTATACCCTTTTATCAGCTTCATTTACAGTCATGCATTCTATTTGAACAGAGCTGTTCTGATACGAGCTCTTCTGATCACGTTCCTCAGTGTAGAATGTGCATCCATTTATGTCATATGCTTGGTACGTCAACACCGTAGGTGATGGCTTTTGTGCCAACCACGTAGCAATTTCATTGATGGATCCTTGTGCCAAACGATTCTTCAGCCATTCGGCATAGTTCTTAGTGTTCTCCTTCATATCCACATCTAATGAAGGCACCATTAGTAAGAAGCTTTGGCGTATCTCCGCCAAGTGTTCTTCGGCATAAGCGATGAGAACTAGGTTGTTAAGCAGTACCATCAAATGGGCTTTCTCTGCCAATTCCCCGGGTGCAGCCATTTGCATGCCAGCAAGGACCGGCTTACCTTTCAGCCTTCCCTCGTGGCGAGAGAGGGGCAAACCTATATGTCTTTGTTTCATGTATTCGGTGCAAAACTCATCCACCTCCTCCGCGGTATAACCTTGTAGGATGCTTGCCTCTGGATGGTTTCGGTTCTAATAAAAGCGCTTTAGTATTGCCATGAACCGCTCGAAGGGATACATGTTGCGAAGAAACACAGGACCACAATACTTTATCTCGTCGACAAGGTGCACAGTGAGATGGACCATGACATCAAAGAATGAGGGTGGGCAAACATCTCTAGGCTGGACAATATTCTTGCAATATCATCTTGCATATGATCCAACTCTTCAGGATTTACAACTTTTTTCCATAGTTGGTTGAAGAAATCACAGAGGTCAATGAGTGTGTTTCTTATATCTTTTTCCATCAGATTCCTGATGGCCACCGAGAGGATTTGTGTCAACATTACGTGGCAATCATGTGACTTCATGTGACTCAACTTCATTTTACCTGAGCTCACATCCACGAGACTTCTGATGTTTGCGTAGTAGGAAGAGGGTGTCTTAACTGACAACAAATAGGTGAAGAACTGTGTTGCTTCTTTTGTACTGAAATTATAACTCTGGTGAGCTTTGATGAATTTGTCATTATCTTCTGCTTCACTTTCGTTTTGATTGATCAGCAAGCATATCGAGCCGTGAACCATCACCATCCTTTCTTTTACCTTTAATCTTGAGCAGAGTACCAAGGATGCTTTCACATATGTTCTTCTCTACATGCATGACATCGATGCAGTGACGTACACATAGAATCTCCCAGTAAGGTAATTTCCAGAACACCGATTTCTTCTTAAACACTTGACCCTTGGGTATTTGTTTCACCGTTAAAGGGTGGTTCTTGCCAAGCACAACATTAATTTTTTAGCCATGTTGTGGACCACCTCCCCGTCATAGGGTCTTGGGCCCGCACCTGCCTCTGCCGTACCATCAAATTCAGCTTTCATCTTCCGGTATGGGTGATTTTTCCGTAAGAACCTACGATGACGCAAATACACTGTTTTGTGTGAGTTGGGAAGTCTTCTACTAGCTATCCTATCCATGCATGTGACACACCCTACATCTCCCTTTGTTTTCTTCCCCGATGTGTTGCCTAATGCACATATCTTGAATGGTGTGCACCAGCATCGCATGTAGATCGAAAATCTCCTTTCTGTAAGCATCATAACATTTTACAGCAGGCACATCTATCCACACTGTCAGCAGTTCTTCTACCAGTAGCTGAAAGTAAATGTCGATGTCATTTCCAGGTTGCTTCGGGCCTTGGATAATCATTTACATCATAATGTATTTTTTCTTCATACACAACCAAGGAGCTAGGTTATATATGCACGACCATGTGCTGTGATTGGTGCTCATATCGCCAAAAGGATTCATCTCGTCAGTACACTCACTGAGCCTTATACTTCTAGGATCCTTAGCAAAATTTTCAAACTTTTTGTTGATTAATTCCGACTGAGCCCCATCTTTCGAGTGCCTCATAAACCTATCCACAATTTTCGCTCACCAGGATGCCACCGCAACCTCTTTGCCTCTCTAGGGTTTGTAAACAAACGCCTCAACCTGGGAATTAAAGGCAAGTACCAAACAACCTTGAACAGGATTCCTGTCTTGATCTCGTCGTCCAATTTGTACTTGTACTTTGCTCTCCCGCACTTGTATTGTGCATGCTTGCATGTGGGACATGCACGCAAATCTTTATACTCACCACAATACAATATACAATCATTCACACAAGCGTGTATCTTATGTACTTCAAGTTATAATGGGTAAACAATTTTCTTTGCTTCATTCGTGCTTCTGGGGAGCACATTATCTTCCGGGAGAATTTCTTTGAAAAGACCTAACATCTCTGTGAAGCCCTTGTTTGATAGACCGTTTGCTACTTTAAATCTGAGAAACGCCAGGGTGGCACTCAACCTGGAATATTTCTTTTTGCAACCTGGATACAATTCTTTCTTGGAGTCCGCATCAATGGTAGGAAGATCCTTGTACCCAATCATATCCTTTTTTGGGCCCTCGAAATCTGCAATCAGAGAAGCAAAATCTGGCATATCAAGATTGTCATCATCTGCCTCGACATCTTGGTTTTCCAGTGGGTGTTTCTGCTTTCCGGTGTTCCATTGGTAGCTTGACGCCTCTACCCTGATATCAGATTCAACATCCATGTGACACTGATCGGGTTTGGCATCTCGCTGCCCTGGGTATCTTCATCCATGACCTCCTCTTCACCGTGTCTGGTCCAACGTGTATATCCATCCATGAATCCCCTAGAGACTAAGTGCATCTAGACATCTGCAACTTCATGTGACTCTGTATTGGCACAATCAATACATGGACATAGGATGTAATCCGCATCACCAATTCTCCTCTTTGTACTTTCATCCAAATTCATGAACTCTGTCACGCCACTGATAAAATTTGCGGTTTTTCGGTTCTTCATCCATCGACATCGTTCCATCTGCATCACACGAATGGTAATTAAAAACAAAACAACAACATTAATACATGGATTAACTGCTGCCCAAAGATGCGTGCATAAATCACAAGGTTTTATTTTAATAATTACTGAGGGCGCTCCATGTTGTTATCCAGATGTGCAATGACAAAAATTAATGGCCAGTCAATTTACATGCAGAGTACTAGTACAACACTACTCTTAGGAATTGAATACCTTAATTAAGCCACTCACGAAAATAATACCTTAATTAATTAGCCGCGCGGTGACCTCCACCCGATAGACAGGCAAGCGCGATGCGGCGGCACACCGAGACTGCAGGGTCGAGGAGCAAAGCTTAGTGTGGCTACCGCTTGAAGTTCGACCTCCACTATCCCGCCATCGACCGCGATGGATGTGCTCGAATCATGCCGCCGCCGACCCCGATGGTTGAGCTCCTCCTATCTCCCGCCACAGACCGAGGATTAACCTCCGATGACGCTGCCACTGCCCAGCGGCCGAGGATTGACCTCTTCTCCGGCAGCCGCTGCCTAGGCCGCCACCGCCATCTCTATATGCAGAGCGACTGTTTACACGGTATCTCACCGTACCTCAATTATATGGATTGGGTAGTACATCACATACGGTTATGTAACGACAACCGTGTCTAACCTACGTTGTCTTCTCACATGGTTTGGTGCGGAAATTGTATGTGATGTTGTAATACCTAACACAAACGACATGTATAAACAGTGTGCCGTATACAACATATAGTGCCATAAATAGTTCCCGACCGTTAGCTTATCTACACAGTTTCCCCATTTTCCCCCAAATCCCTACATAGCCTCCAAATTCCCTCGCATGCCATTGATATTGGGGGAATGCAGACAAGTGGTGCTGATGGTTTCGGTGCGACCGTTGCTGCTCGTATCGCCACCACGACGACGGTGGCCGCCGAGCACTTGCCTAAGGTCATCAGAAGGCAGGTGTACTACGGATCCGAATTGTCTTGTCAGGTTCCAATCTCTCCCGATCTTTTTAGCATGCCCAAAGTATAGCTCCTTGCTGAATTCGTTCTGAATGACCCCCCCCCCCCAGGAAAGCGATCTGCCGCTGGATCCGGATCCGGAGCTTGACTCCAGACCCCGCAACACGAGTTCGGCTCCGAGTTTTGCGCCACCGGAAGTACCAAAAGCTGACTTGTGTGCACGGGCACACTCTTGCTCGACGTGTATGCACGGAGGGATTCGAGATTGGAAGACGGTTTCACAGTTGCGCCTTAGAGGTTAGTGCTAATTAAGTTCATCATTTTACTTCAGTTAATGCCACCGCTCATCCAGAATACTATTTAACATTGGCAGGGATATGAGGCTTGTGCCTTTGTTGACTGGCTGGATGAAGAATGTCATGGCAGGGCTCGGAGTGTTATCACCAAGCTCGCAGAAGATAACGTAAAGCTGAAGAAGAAGAAATTGGCTGATCTGGAATGTACAATCGGTACGATGAAGCACGAAAGAATCAATCACGGGAAACAGATGAAAGCAAGAGACAAGAAGGAACTAGCATGTGTAGTTGTGGTTGTCGCATTAGCCATGTTCTATGCGCTGTTTGCAATGATGATTAGGGGTTTTGTTTGACAGTATTGCTAAAGCACATCTAGATGTGCTCTAAGTAATGCACATCTAGGTCCTATGCCATTGATGTTACGCGAAGATTCGTGTAGATATTTTTCTTTGTCTTTTTTATTTTGCTTTCTAGTTTGATTATTACTAGCTTTATCAATAAGAAGAGCTCAATGTATTGCTTGCCAACTGTCCTACTCCGTTCGTACCGGTACCGGTGCATACTCCCAAAACTCGTTCCTTGTTTTTGTCCTGAAAAAGGAAACCAACCAAATAGCCAATAGGAGTCCTGCGCAACCCCGGGAATTTGGAGCGACTAGGTACAAAAAATTGCGATTGATTATGTCAGCGGTTAGATAATACGTCAACCCCCGCTTCAATCCCCTCTTCAATTGGCAGTTCCTCTTCTCTGCATACCCCTCTTAAGTGTCCACCATCTTCATCGTCCCCGGAAGGCCACGCTACACACTGGCACACACTGTGCAGCCATGTCGAGCGACAGTGAGGACAACAGTTCGGCCAGCAGTCTGGCGCCCGATGATAGGTCAACACAGAATCATCCCGCTCGTCTTCCATGAGTCCAGCGTCGAGCCCAGACCTCGATTATATCCGGTTCATGGAAGGGACACCACCTCCGGAGTCGTCAGACGAAAACCAGACGGACAAGGAGACGTCGAAGGACGAAGAAGAGTACGACGATGATGAGGAGGAGGAATGGTCGAATGAGGAGGATGACGACGACGACAGCAATGACGATGACGATGGCGGAAAAGCCAACAGTCCGCGGCAAGAAGCGTCCTCGCAAAGACAATGTCGCGGGGCCATCAAACAACAACAACAAGAAGAAGAAGGACTAAATTAAGCAGACTGTATATATCTCTGTTTATCCTGTCAATCTCATCACATACAGTTAGTAATATATATTCGACAGAGATCTTCTACATTATCGCCAACAGGTTGGTTTGTTGAACTATGTACCCTGACGAGCACACAATTCACAAAAAAGACCGTATGGGCTGTCTATAATGATCGCACACAATTCTGATTACCGACCTGTTTGCCGGGTATCACATACATCTTGTTATACCGAATCGTTTGTGTTCACCACAATCATCGCAAACGGTTCATCGGAGCAAACTGTATGCCATATATCGTACACACCTTGAGTTGGCTGCCCGTTTCTGTTGTTCTGTCTCATCGCAAACAGTTCGTACAGATCAACTCTATGCCCCTCATCGCACACGCAATTAAAATCCGAACCGTGTTTGATGTATCATTCATCGCAAATTTTTTGCATCTTTTTGATGGTTTTTTACATCACCCTTTGCGATTAATGCATCGCACACAGTTCCGTCAAAGGGTCTTTAATCATAGTGTCGCATTAGCAGCATCCTGCAGTAGTGACATATTCCTTTGACTATGAGATTATGCAACTCCCGGATACCGGAGGAATACCTTATGTGCTATTAAACGTCACAACGTAACTGGGTGATTATAAATATGCTCTGCAAGTATCTCCAAAGGTGTTTGTTGGGTTGGCATAGATCGAGATTAGGATTTGTCACTTCGAGTATCGGAGAGGTATCTCTGGGCCCTCTCGGTAATGCACATCATCATAAGCCTTGCAAGCAATGTGACTAATGAGTTAGTTGCGGGATGATGTATTACGGAACGAGTAAAGAGACTTGCTGGTAATGAGATTGAACTAGGTATGAAGATACCGACGATCGAATCTCGGTCAACACTACAAAAAAAAGACACATCCATGACATTTTGGGCCGAACGAAATTTTTTTCTGTCATACATATGACACTTCTATGACAATAATTGTGACAAACCCCGGTATCATCATAGATGTGGTGGGCTCCTACTTCTATGACAAAAAATCATGAAAAATGGGCTTTTCGTCCTGGGCGGGCCGGAGACGCAGCTGCATGACATTCTTTGGGCCGTCCATGACAGAAAAAACCATGGTAGAAGCGAGGGCGAGGAAAATTTCGGGGAGTTCCCGATTACGGTGGGAGGTCAGGGGCCGAGCGATGCGCGTTTCTCTCGTACATGTACGCGCGTGTGTGCGAGGCGTTGGCTCTAACTGAACCCGAGTGAGGCCTTGGGCTTTAACTGAACCCGAGCGATTGCATTACAGGCTACGCGTTACTGAACCCGAGCGATCGATCGATGGCTGTTAACTGAACCCTATCGAGCGATTCTTTCGCTACTGCTGGTAACTAAAGTCGATCGATGCTGCCTCTGGATGAACAATGAGTGTTGGGGGGGGGGGTTGGATGAACAGTTCCCGATGGGGGTGGATGAACAGGACCCCGTGGTGTTGCCTCTGGATGAACAGGACCCCGATCGATCGAGCCGGTTGGGGCTGGATGAACAGGACCCCGTGGAGGGCTGGATGAACAGGACCACCCCGTGGAGGGCAGGATGAACAATAGACGGTGGAGGGCAGGATGAACAGTAGCCCGTGGAGGAGTGGTTGAATAGGAGCCCGTGGAGAGGGCTGGTTGAACAGTAGCCGGTGGAGTAGTGCGCGGTGGAGGCTGGATAAACAGGAGCCCGTGGATGAACAGTCGCAGGTGGAGGCTGGAGGAGGTCGACGGTGGATGAACAGTAGCTCGTGGAGGCTGGAGGGGGTCGACGGTGGAGATGAACAATATCCCGTGGAGTCTTGTTTTGCAGTACGCCACACCCCTCCCGATGAACAGGACCCCCGTTTCAACCGTAGCGCTACAACACAAGTCCGTTTCCTCCGTTTTGCGGTACGCCACACCCCTCCCGATCAACAGGACCCCCGTTTCGACCGTAGGAGGTCCGTTTCCTCTGTTTTGCGGTACACCACACCCCTCCCGATGAACAGGATCCCGTTTCAAACGTGGCCGGTCGAACACAAGGCCGTTTCCTCCGTTCCGCGGTACGCCAGGCCTTGTTTCCATCGCCTGTTCCGTCCAAGCCCTCCTGATGAACACGATGCATTCCGTTGCCTCCCCATGAACACGACGCATTCCGTTGCCTCCCCATGAACACGACGACGACGTTGTTTCTCCGTTCCGACCCAGCCATGTACACGAGCCCTGGCCGTACGTATGCGCAAGTAGGCGTTCGAGACCCCGCCCGTATGTACACATACGTGGCCGTATTTTCTTTCTTGCACCCTGACCGCCTCTACTACAGCACGTGCGCGCCTCTACATGGACCAGTATATATGTACGTACACGTTCGCGACCAGAATGACAATGCTACATACGCTTCGACCAGGTGGGTCCCGACTGTCAGGCACTTCCTTGCGTGCGAAGATGTAGCTGGTGGGTCCCAGCAGTCAGGGGGCGAAATACGGTGGCCCGTTCGGTGGATCCCGCTGTCAGGTGGAGGAATAATTATTTTGCACATAATAAGGAGGCACTTCCTTGCTGCGGCCGTGGACCCAGCTGTCAGCCTCTCCACGTACAGTCCACATCCGATGGAAGTCGTTCCTTGACCACGTAGACCACACCACGCCGAGAGCACCAGGGCGGTGGACGACGGTGAGGCCTAGGAAGGGGACGACGCGGAGCCGGGGAAGACGCGGCAGTGGATGCCCACGCGTAGAGGAGTACGAGGGTTCACTGGTTCGCTGCGGTGTGAGGCTGCCGTCACCGCAGAATAACAGGGGGTGTGGGTGAGTAGAGGGATGGCCTAGCCAGCGGTGGGAGTAGTAGGGGGCGGTGAGGCCTCCGCCGCATCGCAGCCAGCCACGGGAGGCAGGAGCATGAGGCACGACCGGCGCTGGTTTGGGCGGCTGGAGCAAGAAGACCAGAGGTTGAAGAAGCACTACGGCCGTTGGATGGACATTGAAAGGATCGAGAAGAGGTGTCCAGAGGGGGGGGTGATTAGACACTAAGTGCTAAAAGTTGCAGTTTTTAACTTCTTTAAGTTGAAGTGGAGTTTTGGCACAAGTTTAACAAACACAATACATATCAAGCAATCATGCAAAGAGTATATGAGCAGCGGAGAGTAAAGCATGCAACTTGCAAGAATATAAGGGGAAGGGTTTGGAGAATTCAAATGCAATTGGAGACACGGATGTTTTTGTTGTGGTTCCGATAGGTGGTGCTATCTTACATCCACGTTGATGGAGACTTCAACCCACGAAGGGTAACGGTTGCGCGAGTCCATGGAGGGCTCCACCCATGAAGGGTCCACGAAGAAGCAACCTTGTCTATCCCATCATGGCCGTCGCCCACGAAGGGCTTGCCTCACTAGCGGTAGATCTTCACGAAGTAGGCGATCTCCTTGCCCATACAAACTCCTTGGTTCAACTCCACAATCTTTGTCGGAGGCTCCCAAGTGACACCTAGCCAATCTAGGAGACACCATTCCAAGAAGTAACAAATGGTGTGTTGATGATGAACTCCTTGCTCTTGTGCTTCAAATGATAGTCTCCCCAACACTCAACTCTCTCTCGCAGGATATGGATTTGGTGGAAAGAAGATTTGAGTGGAAAGCAACTTGGGGAAGGCTAGAGATCAAGATTCATATGGTGGTAATGGAATATCTTGGCCTCAACACATGAGTAGGTGGTTCTTTCTCAGAAAATGTGTATTGGAAGTGTAGGTATGTTCTGATGGCTCTCTCGCCGAATGAAAAGTGGGTGGAGGGGTATATATAGCCTCCACACAAAATCTAACCATTACACACAATTTACCAATCTCGGTGAGACCGAACTGAAAAACTCGATCGGACCAATTTAGCAAACCTAGTGACCGTTAGGGTTTTCGGTGGGACTGACTAGATCAACTCGGTGGGACCGATGTGCTAGGGTTAGGGTAAAACCAAAACTCGGTTTGACCGATTACTCAAACTCGGTGGGACCGATTTGGGTAATAAGCGAAACAGAGAGTTGGCCAAGCAAACTCGGTGGGGCCGATTGCATATCTCGGTGGGACCGAAAATATTGCAACAGGTAACAGAGAGTTTGCAAGCCCATCTCAGTGAGACCGAGATCCCATCGGTGAGACCGAACTGATTATGGTTTATGGCAGTGGCTATGTCAACTGAACTCGGTGGCTCCGGATAGAAAGAATCGGTGGGGCCGAGTTCTACTTTTGGTTTAGGACATATTTGGAAGTCAGAAAGTGGTTGAGGACTTTGGAGCATATCACTAAGTACATTGAGCAAGCACGCCATTGTAGCGACCCGACCCGAATGGATCAAGCGCTCTGTGCTCAGGTGTCATCCCTGGATCAGTAATGCTGACACCACACAGTACATCGAAGGATTTATAGCAGAGTGGCAATCACACACTTATTACATCGTTGTCTCAAAGAGAACTTATTACAATAAATATGGCTTAAGCCCATCTAGTGTCGATAACAGCGGAAGACTCGGAAGATAAATGGGTCCATAAACTCCAACGGCATCACTGAGTATAGAACCACGACCTAAAACACCTCAATCGTCGTCTAAAAAGTCTGCAACATTAACATTGCAGCCCGAAAACGGGTCAGCACATGGAATATGCTGGCAAAGTAACACATAGAGAGTAATGGAATGCAGCAACTATACTATATGCATATTTGGCTGGTGGAAAGCTCTATGGTTATAGTTTTGCGTAAAGCCAGTTTTTCCCTACTGCAAAGGAATAAATTTATTTAACTATCATGGTGGTTGTGAAACATTGAGAATGGTTGACAGCATTCTCAATCCCAATTAAAAATAATTAAAACCCAACAACATTAATTAGAAGTAACATGTTGAGATTCACATGATATTCAAGTACTAGATACTCAAGTTGTCCATAACCGGGGACATGGCTAATCATGATTAGTTTGTACACTCTGCAGAGGTTTGCGCACTTTTCCCCACAAGACTCGATCGCCTCCGTTTGATTTCTCGCACTACAAGGTGTTTGAGAAGACGGATGACCGAGACACAGTCTTTCAGAAGCGCTAGCACCTTACGATGGGTAGACCGGTACACCTACATCCCCTACATCTGCTAGTCTACCACTGTAAGAGTTCGCATGACTTAGTCAACTATGCCAGAGCCCATAATGGCTTGTGGCTGCACACGGAAGTTTCTAGCATGAAAGATCTTATGATCCCTTTGAGCCTGGGTGGCGGTCCGAAAAAAAATAGGCAAGTCCTGATAGACATCAGGTGCCTCAATCCACCCAGATGTGTGTTTAAGTTGCCACCTTAGATAAACCATTAAGATTATCAATCTCACATCTGTCATGGATATCACTCACCCAATCCACGTCTACTAGCATAGCATGGCATAATAAGCAAACGTAGAAGTAACTCCCAAAGGTTTCATAATAAACAGGTAATACGTACTACCTCATCTACTTCCCATCCCACAATTTAATTAGATCCTAATCATGCAATGTGAGAGGATTGATCTAATGCAATAAAACATGGGTTGTAGAAAAGGTATGATCAAAGTGTTACTTGCCTTGCTGATGATCCGCGAGACCTAGGGTTTCGAAGTAATAGGCGGCGCAATCCGGGTAATCTATCGCAGACAAACAACAAGCATACAATAAGTACTCATCTAATGCACGGGTAAAACTCGAACAAGAGAACGAACCAGGAAGTTCAACTTAAGAACTCCGGTTGCAAAGAAAGAACGAATCGATCAAAGAAACGAAAAACAAACGGCGAAAGAAAACAACTCGGTTCTAGCAAGTTGAAACTAGGTCAAATTTTACCGGGGCAAAAACTTGTTTAAGTTGATTAGACGGAACGGCGGTTTCGAAACGAAACTCCGGGCGCTTGAATCACCTGATTCCGATAAACGAGCGAGAAGATAAACTAGAACGAAGATCGGATCTGAGATCGCGATCGCGGAATAAATCCGTCGAGAAGTAAAAGAAGAACGGTTATACGAACGGACGTTCGTTAACCTAGAAGAATCCGGTGATCACGTTCGTTAGGATGAACGGTCCAAAGGCAACTAAATCGGAAAAGAAAACGAATCCGATCTAGGGTTTCGGAGAAGAAAACCGAAACGAAAAACCGATCTAGAAAACCGGAACGGTTTAGAGAAGAACCGGAAACAAAACGAATCGGAAGAGAAGAAAAGAATCGGAACGATTAGAAGAAAACGATCCGAGGAAAATAGACGCGGGGCAACCTCCGGCGAGGGGCTCCGGCGGCGTGGCGTAGGGCGGCGGCGTGGGCAAGGTGCGGCGGCGGCGGGGCAAGGTGCGGCGGCGGCGGCGATGTAAGGCGGCGGCGGCGCGGGTGTGGGGTGCGGTGGAGGGCTTGGGGTTTGATTTGATGTGTTTAGAGGGGGGTGTTGGGGTATTTATATTGGGGAGGGGAGGGGGTTTACTTGGGGTAGAGGACAAGAAATAGAGTAGGAATAGGAATCCTAGATGAAAAAGAAAAACGGAATAAAGGAAAAAAGCTAGCCTAGAGTCCAACTAGGACTCGGCTAAAGAAGCAAGAGGCGAGGCGGCTGCCTCCTGCGCCAGGCGCTAGCGCGCTCGCGGCTGGGAGCTGGGGCGCAGCGGCCGGCTGGCCTGGGCCTTGGCCCGGCTGGCCTGGCTCTCTTTTTTTAAATGGTTTCGCGCGCAGAAAAAAAAACAAAAAGAAAATCTAAACGAGCTCCAAAATTAATAAAGTAAATTTTCCTTGACTCCTAAAAATGAGCCGAACAAAATGAACTTTACTCCGGACCTAAAATGCAATTTTCGAAAACGCGCATTTTTCCCTATCCAAATAAAATGCAAATAAAACTCCGGCAAAACCAAAACTTGATCTATTTATTAAATCTTCATTTTTCCTAAATTTTGGGAAAGTCATATTATTCCCTCTCTCATATTTTGACACCGGAAAAATTATTGAAGATAAAATAAATAAATCAAATGATCCTCTTTTCAAATTCGAGAAAACTCTCAAATATGAAAATAACGAAATCTCCAACTCTCTCCGAAGGTCCTTGAGTTGCTTGAAATTTCTAGGATCGAGCAAGATGCAAGAAAATATGATATGCATGATGATCTAGTGTATAACATTCCAAATTGAAAATTTGGGATGTTACAGCCATTAAGCAACACCTCATCCCTTCTTAATAGTATTGGCTTTCCTACAGACTCAATGTGATCTTGGATCACTAAAATAGAAAATGTAGAGTCTTGATCTTGAAGCTTGAGCCAATCCTTTGTCCTTAGCATTTTGAAGGGGTTCCACATCCTCTAGTCCATGCCACTTCATTGTTGAACTTATCTGAAACATACTAGGTAAAAGTGTTAGTCCAACAAGAGATATGTTGTCATTAATTACCAAAACCACCTAGGGAGCACTTGTGCTTTCAATCTCCCCCTTTTTGGTAATTGATGGCAACATACATCAAAGCTTTAGATAAAGATATAGAGAATAGCAAGTAAAGCTTTGGAAAGACATGTAACAAGCATAGGCTCCCCCTACATGTATGTAATCATGTGAATATGGAATATAGAAGCATGTGAGAGCATAACCATGACAGAGTAGCAATGTGTTACATGTATCTTGGCTATATGCATCAGGGCAAAAGATATGAATATGGGAAATGTACCTTCATGCCCATGAGTCCTTCTCGCAAACAGTATGTACATCAGCAAGAATTTCTCATACACATGACTATGATGCATATACTTACCTTGTGGTCTTGAGTTGGCTAGGATGGGATGAGCCTGCGTAAACAAGGTTAGATAACACAGATGCATCCACTAGCTACAGGAAACAAAAGAAACCACAAGTGTACCAAGACTGGGATGACATGTAGAGTGAGTACAGAGTACCACGATAGATATTGACATGTCCCCAAAGAGAAAGATATGCAATGAATTTAATGAATTTCTTTCCCTTGGATGTCTTGATCCCCCTGAAACTAGTATGGGATGCTGGGAGAAGATAGGGAACAGAAAAACAGAGCTCAAAGAAACAAATGAACAGAGCTAATGCAAATAAGCACATATGAACATGTCTTTCCCCCAAGAATACATGTGGCATCTCTCCTCTTAAACATCAAGCATCTGGGATCCTTGAAGATTATTCTTTCCTGGAGTATTCCCTCCCCTAGAGATATGATTAAGCTTTGATGTGATCTCTCTCTCTCCCCCTTTGACATCAATTTCCAAGAAGGGTCTTCTGGAATTTGTTGTGAATAGGTTCGGTCCTTGAATCACAGTACAAATCATTAAGGTAAATGTGATGCTTGTAGAGGACAAGATTCATTGAGTGGAGCTGGATCAAGAATAAAGCAGGAATAAGTGGCAGAATGTTTTTCCTGTAGTGAAATCGGTGTCACCGAGTTGGATGCTTCGGTTGCCCCGAAAATCTTCGGCTAGACCGGAATCATGAAACCGGTGGAACCGAGTTCATCACAGAGAAAAACACTTGTCACCTCAGCTCACTAGACAAATAATATCTCTCAAAGATTTGCAATGAATTGGATGCAGAAAATGCAGAACAAAGAACAAAGAAAAGAAACTAAAGGGTCTAGATGAAGTTTGAAAGGGGAAACAAATATGCATGAGACAAGTGCAAGAACACAGAAAATAACACAAGAGAACTTCATCTAGAGTTGGGCGGTGACAAAGTCACCTATGTTAGAGTACATTGACTTAGGAGTCAAGTGAGATCACTTGATCATAGGTCGTACTCATCGTTTAAGCTCAAAATGGGGTTACCATTTTTCGTTTAAGTATCTTGATGTATTCACATCTTGTCGAGTTGCTTTGACTCATGACTTGGAGTAAAGCTACTCTAAGATGGAATAACATACCTTGGGTGGCGGTGTTGATCTTGATCATGTAGTTGAACTTGTGTGGGTTGCTCAAGGTTGATGTAGCCCATCAAGAGTTGGGAGCACCCTTTGGATTTTGAGTTCATCTACCTACATGGGTTAGTTTTCGCAAGGAAGAGCACTTGTGTATCCAACATGACAATCATGAAACTCAACATAGAATTTGTCAAAGGATATGTTTGAAAGATTTTGTGCTTCCTTGTCATCAACCACCATTGTGTAGAGACTTGGTGATGTAGAGATTTCTCAAGATGTGAGTGAGTTGCAATCTCATAGAATTAGATTCGTCCAAGTACCTACAATGGTTAGATAACATGCAAGATGCAAATTTTCAAGACATAAGATAATCATTAAAATATCAAGTGATTAGTCATGAGATCAAGTCTTGCATGTATCCAATGGAGTTCCTACTCCAAGTTTGAAGCATCAATGATGTTCAATTCACCTCTTACAAAACACTTTCTCATCAAGTGGTTTAGTGAATATATCCGCTAATTGCTTATCGGTGCGAACATGCTTAAGGTTTATGTCACCCTTAGCAACGTGATCTCGAATGAAATGATGACGAATTCAATATGCTTAGTTCGAGAGTGTTGCACGGGATTGTGAGCAATCTTGATAGCACTTTCATTTTCACAAAGTAATGGAACATGTTTCACATATATCCCATAATCTTTAAGAGTCTGGGTCATCCAGAGTAATTGAGCACAACATGAACCAGAGGCAATGTATTCTGCTTCAGCGGTGGATAAGGATACCGAGTTTTGTTTCTTGGAAGACCAAGACACAAGAGATCTACCAAGGAATTGACAAGTCCCGAAGTGGACTTCCTATCAACCTTGTCACCGGCATAGTCCGAGTCGGAGTAGCCAACAAGATCAAAGGAAGCTCTCTTTGGATACCATATGCCAAAATTTGGTGTATGTATTAAGTAGCTCACTATCCTCTTCACGGCCTTAAGATGACATTCCTTAGGAGCAGCTTGATATCGTGCACACATGCACACATTTAACATGATATCGGTACGTGAAGCACATAGATATAATAATGAACCAATCATGGAGCGGTAAACTTTTTGATCAACCGGTTCACCATCTTTGGTCAAATCAAGATGTCCACTAGTAGGCATGGGTGTAGTCATACCTTTGCATTCTTGCATATTGAACTTCTTGAATAAGTCCTTGGTGTACTTAGTTTGAGAGACAAAGGTGCCTTCCTTAGTTTGCTTGATTTGCAAACCAAGAAAGAATTTGAGTTCACTCATCATAGACATCTCAAACTTCTCCGACATTAGCTTCCCAAACTTTTCACTAAAATGAGGGTTAGTTGATCCAAATATAATATCATCAACATAATTTGGCATACAAATAGTTCTCCATTAACCCTTTTAGTAAAAGAGTAGAATCTATTTTTCCAATTTCAAAGCCTTTTTCAATAAGGAACTTGGTCAAGCATTTATACCATGCTCTAGGAGCTTGTCTAAGACCATAAAGGGCTTTGTGAAGTTTGTAGACATGATTAGGTTTCTTGGGATTGACAAAGCCGGGAGGTTGCTTAACATAAACTTCCTCCTCAATTTCACCATTTAGAAAAGCACTTTTAATGTCCATTTGGTACAAAGTGAAATCATGGTGATTAGCATAAGCAAGTAAGATGTGAATGGACTCAAGTCTAGAAACGGGAGCATATGTCTCACCATAGTCCATACCTTCGACTTGTGTGTAGCCTTGGGCGACGAGACGTGCTTTGTTGCGAACCACTTGTCTATCTTCATCTTGCTTGTTGCGAAATACCCATTTGGTACCGATGATGTTGTGGTTGTTGTCGGGCTTCTCGACCAATGTCCACACTTGATTTCTCTCAAAGTTGTGTAGCTCTTCATGCATAGCGTTTATCCAATCCGGATCTTCCAATGCTTCTTTAACCTTCATAGGTTCAATGCGAGAGATGAATGAATAGTGTTCACAAAAGTTAGCTAAACGAGTTTTTGAGCGAGTGATTCTCCCGGTTTGGATATCATTGTAGATTTGCTCCACGGGATGATCTTTAGCAATTCTGGCTCGAACTCGTGAAAGCTTTTACTTGGGTCTTTGTTGAACATCTTCTTCATCTTGTTCTTCTTCTTGGCCTTCTTCATTGTTAGCATTGTCGTTCTCTTGTCGTGGTGGAGAAGGAGGTTGTTGACGTTCGTCTTGGTGCACTTCCTCGTTTTGTTCATCTTGGTGTGTCCCACTCGTGGATGCTTCCGTATCAACTCTTGGTTCTCCTTGTCGTGAGGTAGAAGCTTCCACTTGGACGGACGAGGTACTCTCTTTTATCTCCATTGGACGAATCTTGCCAATAGACAAGTCTTGGATTGCTTCCGAGGTTTCTTTGTCTCATCAATT
Source organism: Triticum urartu (assembly GCF_056163025.1). NCBI lineage: Eukaryota > Viridiplantae > Streptophyta > Magnoliopsida > Poales > Poaceae > Triticum > Triticum urartu. The sequence continues at coordinate 459,180,973 of NC_141879.1, read as the reverse complement.
GGCAATTGCTCTACTTGCGAGCCGTTAGATTCATCAAACTTCACATCTACCGTTTCTTCAACCTTTCAGGTGAAATTGTTGTAGACACGGTATGTGTGAGAGTTTGAGCCATAACCAAGTAGGAAACCTTCATGAGACTTAGTAGCAAATTTAGAACAACAATGCTTATCAAGAATGTAGCACTTTGAGCCGAATACTCGAAAGTATCCAACTTGGGGTTTGTTACCGGTGAGGAGCTCGTATGCCGTCTTGCCGAGTAGCTTGTGATGATACAAGCGATTTGTTGCATTACAAGCTGTCTCTACCGCTTCCGCCCAAAAGTGTTTTGGCGTCTTGTACTCATCAAACATCGCTCTTGCCATCTCGATAAGATTCCGATTCTTCCTCTCAACAACTCCATTTTGCTGAGGTGTGTACGTAGCCGAGAACTCATGTGCGATCCCTTCTTCGTCAAGAAAGGTGTCCACATTTGTGTTCTTGAACTCCGTTCCATTGTCGCTCCGAACCTTCTTGATCTTCATGTCAAATTGATTTTGGGCCTTCCTAGCAAAGTTTTTGAAGATCTTTTGGACCTGCGATTTGTCATCAAGAAAGAACACCCACGTAAATCTTGAAAAGTCATCAACTATGACAAGACCAAATGAGTTACCACCGAGACTCTTGTAGGCATTTGGACCAAAAAGATCCATGTGAAGTAGCTCGAGTGGTCTTCTTGTGGTCATGATGTTCTTAGCACGATGACTTCCTCCAAATTGTTTCCCTGCTTGACAAGCACTACAAAGTCTATCCTTGTCAAATATGACATCGTTAACGCCAAGGATATGATTTCCTTTAATGAGTTTGTCAAGGTTTTGCATGCCCACATGGCCTAGCCTTCTATGCCACAACCAGCCTTTATAAGATTTAGCAATTAAGCAAGTTTTAGGTTGAGCCTTTTTAGTGAAATCAACAATGTAAAGATCTCCTCTACGTATACCGGTAAAAACCATTTTATGATTATCTCTACGAAACACTTGGCAGTCTACTTCAGTAAATAGGACATTGAAACCGAAATCAGCAAGTCTAGATACTGAAAGTAAGTTGTAGCCAAGAGATTCAACGAGCATGACATTTTGTATGGAGCTATCATGTGAGATGGCCACCTTACCAAGGCCAACCACCTTACCCTTTGAATTATCACCAAAAGTGACATACTTTCGAGGGCCGTCGTTTCCAGCAAGCTCACGGAACATGTCTTTATCTCTGGTCATATGATCACTACATCCACTATCAAGGACCCATTCCTTTCCTCTAGCCATGTAGCCGCGAAGATTTGCCATAAGACCAAAGTGTCTCATCGCATCATCGAGATCATAGTCACTATCATCATCATCCTCATCAGAGTATCCATGTTCAACATCATCTTGTGATTGATCAATTCCTAAAGAGGGTAATTCATTAGATAAATGATCATTTCTATAGTTATCTTTATGAATTCTAATAGCTCTGGAAATGATATTGCTAATGATTTCAACATCTCCTTTGGCACTCGTAAGATTAGTAAGCTCAAATAAGAAGTCACCAAATTTGGGATCATTGGAATTCATCTTAATCAAGGCAATGGATTTATGAAGGATTTCATCTAGATCTTTCAAGGAATAATTTGGAAAGAGTTCCTCAAGAAATTTCCATATGGTGTAGGCACACTTAAGAGTAGGCAAACATCCAATCAAGTTTCTAGGCAAGCCTCTAGTGACAAGATTAACAGTTCTAAGATTGCGAATCATGTCAATTGACTCATCAAGGGTAGGATGGAAAGGATCAACATGAGGTGCACAAGGGCTAGCAATATACTTGCTCAAATGATATTCATTGAAAATCTCAAGCATTTCATTTTTCCACTCATGCAAATATTCTCCATCAAGAATAGGCACTCTATGTCTAAGACTCCCCAAAGTAGACTCATCCATCTTCCTCCAATGGTGTTGAGACGAAGGCAATGGAGACCAAAGCTCTGATACCAATTGAAAGGATCGAGAAGAGGTGTCTAGAGGGGGGGTGATTAGACACTAAGTGCTAAAAGTTGCAGTTTATAACTTCTTTAAGTTGAAGTGGAGTTTTGGCACAAGTTTAACAAACACAATACATATCAAGCAAGCATGCAAAGAGTATATGAGCAGCGGAAAGTAAAGCATGCAACTTGCAAGAATATAAGGGGAAGGGTTTGGAGAATTCAAACGCAATTGGAGACACGGATGTTTTTGTCGTGGTTCTGATAGGTGGTGCTATCGTACATCCACGTTGATGGAGACTTCAACCCATGAAGGGTAACGGTTGCGCGAGTCCACGGAGGGCTCCACCTACGAAGGGTCCATGAAGAAGCAACCTTGTCTATCCCATCATGGCTGTCACCCATGAAGGACTTGCCTCACTAGCGGTAGATCTTCACGAAGTAGGCGATCTCCTTGCCCTTACAAACTCCTTGGTTCAACTCCACAATCTTTGTCGGAGGCTCCCAAGTGACACCTAGCCAATCTAGGAGACACCACTCTCCAAGAAGTAACAAATGGCGTGTTGATGATGAACTCCTTGCTCTTGTGCTTCAAATGATAGTCTCCCCAACACTCAACTCTCTCTCACAGGATATGAATTTGGTGGAAAGAAGATTTGAGTGGAAAGCAACTTGGAGAAGTCTAGAGATCAAGATTCATATGGTGGGAATGGAATATCTTGGCCTCAACACATGAGTAGGTGGTTCTTTCTCAGAAAATGTGTATTGGAAGTGTAGGTATGTTCTGATGGCTCTCCCGCCGAATGAAGAGTGGGTGGAGGGGTATATATAGCCTCCACACAAAATCTAACCGTTACACACAATTTACCAATCTCGGTGAGACCGAATTGAAAAACTTGGTCGGACCGATTTAGCAAACCTAGTGACCGTTAGGGTTTTCGGTGGGACCGACTAGATCAACTCGGTGGGACCGATGTGCTAGGGTTAGGGTAAAACCAAAACTCGGTTTGACCGATTACTCAAACTTGGTGGGACCGATTTGGGTAATAAGCAAAACAAAGAGTTGGCCAAGCAAACTCGGTGGGGCCGATTGCATATCTCGGTGGGACCAAAAATATTGCAACAGGTAACAGAGAGTTTGCAAGCCCATCTCGGTGAGACCGAGATCCCATCGGTGAGACCGAACTGATTAGGGTTTCTGGCAGTGGCTATGCCAACTGAACTCGGTGGCTCCGGATAGAAAGAATCGGTGGGGCCGAGTTCGACTTTTGGTTTAGGACATATTTGGAAGTGAGAAAGTGGTTGAGGACTTTGGAGCATATCACTAAGCACTTTGAGCAAGCATGCCATTAAGCAACACCTCATCCCTTCTTAATAGTATTGGCTTTCCTATAGACTCAATGTGATCACTAAAATAGAAAATGTAGAGTCTTGATCTTGAAGCTTGAGCCAATCCTTTGTCCTTAGCATTTTGAAGGGGTTCCACATCCTCTAGTCCATGCCAGTTCATTGTTGAACTTATCTGAAACATACTAGGTAAAAGTGTTAGTCCAACAAGAGATATGTTGTCATTATTTACCAAAACCACCTAGGGAGCACTTGTGCTTTCAGATATCGTACGGTCACTGGAGCTAGAATCGTGCATATTGACTAAGTTGACAAAGCCCTCCGTCCCCGTCAACTTAGTAGGCCCACAAGTCAGCCTGCCACTATACTGGGTCCCAGCTAACAGGGGGAGTATTCATTTTTTTGTGCGTAATAAGGAGGCACTTCCTTACGTGCGAAGATATAGCTGGTGGGTCCGAGCTATCAGCGGCGGTAACGTTTTTTCACGAAATACAGAGACCCTTTCGATGGGTCCCTGATGTCAGGTGGAGGAATCATTATTTTGCGCGTAATAAGGAGGCATTTCCTTGCGTGCGGCTGTGGACCCAGCTGTCGGCCTCTCCACGTAAAATCCACTTTAGATGCATGTCGGTCGTTGACCACGTTGACCAGGCCGTGCCGAGAGCAGCAGGGCGGTGGACGACGGCGAGGCCTAGGAAGGGAACGACACGGAGGCAGGGAAGACTCGGCAGTTGTTTCCCACGCGGAGGGGAGTACGACTGTACGAGGGTTTACTGGTTCGTCTGCCGTCGCTGGAGAATAACAGCAGGTGTGGGTGAGTAGAGGGATGGCTAGGCCAGCGATGGGAGTATGGTGGGGCGGTGAGGCCTGCGCGGCAGCAGAGCTGGCCGTGGGGAGGAGGGAGCAGGCAGTCCGCCGGCGCCTGTTTGAGCGGCTGGAGCAGGAAGAGCAGAGATTGAAGAAGCACGATGGCTGTTGGATGGCCATCCAACAGTCACTGCTTGTGTGTCAATCTTTTTTTAGGAAAGCCTCAAATCTGTGGAAAACAGCATACAGCCCATCTGCCATTATTTCTAATAATTTACAACCATTTGCTAATTATTAAGGTTTTTTGGAGCCCATATTCTTTTTGTTAGCATTACAGCCCATATTGTGGCCACAGTTAAAAAATTATACGAAATTTTGCATATTTCGGTGCAGTCCGAACTGTTTTTAATCCCGAAATTTCGACTCACATTCAAACTGATTTAAAAAATAAATGTATATCAATATAAAATCCAACAAATTCTCCACGCATAAAAATTAATGTAATTTCAAATCTCGAAATGAACAAAAGATATTTGAAACTAATTGCCGGTTTGATGTGTTTTAAAAATGTACATCCCATTTCTCATTACTGATGGGCCATTTTCTCGGCCAGCCGAATGAAAGCTCTCCTCGTCTTGAAAGATTTGTAGCCCAACAGGCCTGCCAAAGCGAATTACTTGGCAATTCACAAAAAAAACTGGGCTGTGGCTGTGGACCCAGCTGTCAGCCTCTCCATGTACAGTACTCTTTTGATGGAATGTCGTTGACCACGTTGACCACGCCGCGCCGAGAGAACCAAGGCGGTGGACGATGGCGAGGCCTAGGAAGGGGACGACGCGAAGCCAGGGAAGACGCGACAGTGGAAGCCCACACGGAGAGGAGTACGAGGGTTCACTGGTTCGGCTACGGTGTGAGGCTGCCGTCGCCGCGGGGCCTGGCTAGCGGTGGGAGTAGTAGGGGGCGATGAGGCCTCATCGGCAGCACAGCCAACCACTGGAGGCAGGAGCAGGCGGTCTCCCTGGCGCTGGTTTGGGCGGCTGGTGCAAGAAGAGCAGCGATTGAAGAAGCAGCGGGACCGTTTGATTCAAATCCAACGGTTACTGCTGCTAGAATCGTTTGTTGACTAAGTTGACAAGCCTTGCATACGCGTCAACTTAGTAGGCCCACAGGTCAGCCTCCCAACCGGTGCGCCCCAGATGTCAGTGGGAGGAATCATTTTTTTCGCGTAATAAGGAGGCAGTTGATTGCGTGCGGCCAGGCCAGCGGAGGGAGTAGGGTGGGCCGGGGAAGCCTGTGCGGCATCACAGCGGGCCACAAGAGGAGGGAGCAGGCAGTCCCGCCGGTGCTAGTTTAGGCGGCTGGAGCAGGAAGATCAGAGATTGAAGAAGCACGTCGGCCGTTGGATGGACATCCAACACTAACTGCTGCTAGAATCGCGTGTTCACTAACTAAGCCTTGCATAAACAAGTCAGCCTCGAAATCTGTGGCGTGTATGGCCCATTTGCTATTATTTTTATAATTTTTACTTATTTTCTAATTCATATGGAATTTATTGCAGCCCGTTTTCCATTTTTAGAATTGCTAGCCATTTTCTGGTCAGTACGAGGGTCAAAAAATTAACTAAATATGTGGGAAATTTTGAAAATTCACAAATTTTTGCTGGGGAACGAAATATTCTTAATCCAAAAATTAATAGCCATACTAAAACAAATTTAAAAATAAAGTAGTACTATGTCATGTTAAATCCAATGAAATACGTATAAGATATTAGTGAAGAACAAAAACAAAAAAAGAAACTTAGATCCCATTTGCTATAATTTTTTTGGAATTTTCAAACCCTTTTGATATTACTTTTAACAGACATTGACCATACTCTTAAGCTAGGCCGGAATGCATCCCTCCTCGTCTTGAAAGATTTGCAGCCCAGTAATTCAGAGAAAACAAATAGGCCTAGCTTGGGTATTCTTCAAAAAGAAATACTGGGCTATCTATTTTCCCAAAGAACTGGTGCATGAGCCTTTAGCTTTATTTATTTATTTATTTATGTTTAGGGGACCATGAGCATGTACCTGGGACGGATTCATGTGAGAGCCTCCCTTCCAGTTAATTATGGCTTCTCTATTGGGCCTTCATCAGTGGGTTGCATGATATCAACAAGTGGAAAATGTGTTCCGAGTTTCAAAAAAAAAGTGTTCCGTACGATAAATAGTATGCGCTACGTATGGTACGGGGCACTAAAGGATCGAACCGTGCAACGACTTCCAAAACATTGTGTTTGTCGTTCTAACAACACATTTATTCAACCAACAGACGAAATATACTACTGATTGTACATTGAAAACAGCAGCAGCAGCAACCAGGGCTGGGGGTGCAACAGAAGCAGTAAGCAGGCCAGAAGAGTGAAGACGCAGCTCTCTCTTTCAAACCAAACATCAACCATCATTACAAAAGGGCTACCAAAAAAGAACAAGTGTCTGCATCAAACTAAATAAAGATCCTACTACACCAAGTGCATGCATCTAACTAACTGGCTCAGTTAGACGTTACTATTTATTAAGCTGTGGAGATTGGCTGACGGCTTGAACCAGATGGGTGCATGACGGGGGAAACTCCAGCCAGCAGGTCAAAGTCTGATACTTGCGACCCTCTCTCCTACTTTGGGCTGCAGAGCATGGTGACACATATCAGGGTATGGTGCATGCAGAGACTCATGGTACGCTGTGTACACATAGTTTTGCCTAATGAACGAAACCGCGCTGCCATCATGATCCTTGCCGTTGGTTATCTCCTGGTTAATCGGATAATTCAGTCCGACAAACAGAGAGCGTGTACCTAGGCTACTTACCAGCCTCCAGTCAAAAATTCCTGAAGGCCCAGAGAAGCTGGGATCCTTCTCAAAGGCCTTGCAGTGACTGTGATTGTATTCCGCAAAACAACACGTCCGGTACGTGCGAACGATCATCAATCTTTCGTCGTCGTCTGATTGAGCCAGGAACCACCTCCAACTGCCATGCCGCTTTTCTTTGAAAGGTTCTGGGATTAGGAAGGGTAGGGACACCAGGCGGCCTACAACAACATATCAAGTTGGAGTCAAATAGAAAAGGGCTCTTGGTTTAGTCAATCTTAAGAACAGCATGTTATGAGCATGAATATTTTTTCAGCAAATGTTGACAGTAATATAAGCAAGCCATCATGATATCATAGGAAAGTAACATACTGCTGTAGCAACCGTTTGTAGCGATGACTGGAGTAGGCCACCAATACGTCCAACCATAGAAGGAGTCGACAGCGTAAATGAAGCCCTTGTGTTCAATGGCATCAGAGAACCATGGAGGATGTATGATCCTGCGATGGACGTGCAGATTTATCCACTTACCGCAGTGACTTGTCAGATAGGCGAGACCGCGGTTGAAGAACGCAATTAGCCTGAAGTCTTTATAATTCGCAGATCTTGTGGGCACTTGGTAGATTACAACCTTGAGCAAATCAAACTTGGTATCATGTTGGCTACTGTAAGATTCCGAGTATTCTAGGCCGCGGTGCCAAAGTAGTGCAGTGTTAATCGAAGGAAGGGGGATCAATCGCCGGGTGTAGACCTCCACGAGCATCCAGCTGCCGCGACCGTCGATGAGCACCATCCAAGACGTGTTCATGCCAACCCAGTACATACCGTTAAGGTAGTTGAGGCTGACGGGGATCGGATCGCAGTCAAGGGGGTTGATGCTCGCCACCCTACGATCGTTATGCTGCGTGACATGCCGTTTCTGAAGATCAGGTGGCATCAGCAAGCAAGGAGCTGGCTTAAAAAGCTCCGGCCTGAGGGCTTTGAGTAAACGGTACAGCCCCGACGAGCACGCGGCGAGCGGCATGGTACTGAGATTGTCCACACGCGAAACAATGAGCTTGATTACCTCTGTTGGGAGCGAATTCCATCCACCCTTTCAGTGGACGCTGCTCGGTTCTGCCATTGTTAGTGCTTGGGTTTGGGACGAGGGGGGGAGGTGCCTTAGCGGGGATGGAAGATTGGACGAGATTATGTGCGGATAAAGATGGAGAAGCGAATATGTGCTGCGGGAAGTGGACAAGTGATGATGACTACAGCACGCCGCTTGACTTACGAGACACATACCAGCAGCGTAGGGTCATGTCGATGCCAGTCAACTTGCTTGAGTGATCACAGTACTGGTACTCCCTACAATGCTATGCCCTAACTCGCTTGAGTAGAGTAGTAGAGTAGGACTCTGCTCTACTACTAGCACCGGAGGAGTAGTATATTCTAATCTAAAATAGTTACAAACTTCAATGCCCGAGTGTGGAACGACTACGAACCGTGCTCAAAGACCGTGTCTACGTGGTGTTTGGACATGGGCGACAACCTCAACGCCAACCCGGCCCGCACTATACAGTTTCTCACCACCGTTCCAGATCATTGCGCCGTCAAGCAAGTCTTCTCCATCCCTCCTTTGGGTGTGCACTGGGAGAAGGGACAGCGGGCCTCCGGAACCCCGCCTCTCGTGATCCTGTACGAGAGAGGGGCGATCAGGTTTTTGGGGAGTGCACTCGCGCGACTGCTGGCAGCGACGACTTCACGAACGACGACTTCTTCCCCGACCTCGGCAACCTCATCCTCGACATGGGCGACAACATCAATGCCGGCAACCAGAGAGATACAGGGTGTAGGAAGCGGTTTGGGAATTTCCATGCCTTTCCAACCAGTGAGATACTCCGTACAAAGTACGATAGAGAAATAACCACAGAGAAGGAAGCTAAAAGTAAACAATCAAACGATCATTTTTGCATTTGTTTTACATTGAATCGTTTCACAAGCTTGACTAGTGCTGTTTTTCTACTTTTACAAAAACCGCATCATAATGTTAAAACGTGCATTTGCATGTACATAAGTAATAGTAGTACTCCCTCCGTCTAGGTGTATAAGTCTTCCCTCCTTCTTGGTCACGGTGCACAACCGAAGTGACTTATTGACCTGGACGGAGGGAGTAGCACAGTCTACAAGCATATATCGAGAGAGACGTGTAGTGTGATAGTATATAGTAAAGTTTGTGCTATATGCACGTTTGTTGCAAAATGTGTATGAATACACAAGGTTTCCAAACTTTCCCTTTTACATACTTAACTAAGGACGCTAAAAATTCCTGAATGTTCGGGATTTATCATTTGCGTCCCAAAACTAATGATATCGCCTTACGAAACAAAATTTATACTCCTCCTAAAAGCCACAACGCTTGCAGGAGCGCTTGCGGCGCGCCACGAGTGCCCTGGTGCGCGGCCGTTTCCTAGCGCGCCGACACAACGCCTCTTCCTCAGCCTCGCAACTCGCGAGGTGCTGATTGGCGGCTTGCCGGCGGGCGAGCACGATCTCACCGGTGTGGTGATCCGGCGCCAACAGGTACTCCTCCTCGCTGGAAGCGTGCACCCAGTCCACGTACCGCCAAGCGTAGATGAGGCGCTTGGGCCCGAGTACACTCAGGGCGTCGGCACGGGCGTCCTCCGCCACCCTCACGGCCCTCGCACGAGCCTTTTGCCAAAGAGCCAATTGCTTGACTCTCTAGGACGCGACATAGGCCTCCCAGGCAGCTTGTTCCGCGGTGCGCTTCTCTTCCTCGACCTTCTTCTCCGCCTCTATTTGGCGCGCTCTGCTAGAGGCAAAGCCTCCCACAAGGCGAAATCCATTTCTTTCCAAAGCTCCTCAAGGCTGGAGGGCTCAGTGGGCGGCGCGGCGTTCTCCTCGTAGCGGGGAGCCGACACGACCTCCGGCGCGCGTGCTGGCAAGATTGGGAACGCCGACGCGTCCACCTGACGCGTCACGGCGAGGAGCAGAACACTGACGCGTCCTCCTCGACTAGTGGCGGTGAGGAACAGAACGGCGACGCGTCGCGTTGCGGCGAGGAGCGGAACACCGACGCGTCCTCCTCGACTAGTGGCGGGGAGGAACGGAACGGCGACGCGTCGCGTAGCAGCGAGGAGCGGAACACCGACGCGTCCTCCTTGACTAGTGGCGGCGAGGAACGGAATGGCAACGCGTGACTATCCGCGCGGTGCAGCGAGGGGCTCCTAGGGCTTGGGAGGGGCAATGCCATGGTGGTCGACGTGAGAGGGAGGGCGAGGAGATAGCGATGAACGTGAACGTGAGGGGGAGGAGATAGCGATGTTGTGGGAGGCACAGTATTTATAGCGAGCAATGGCACACCTACGTAAGATATGGACTGAGCTACACTGACTTAACTGCCGGTCCAGTCGCGTCACTGACATGTGGGCCAGACCCCTGTTGGGCCCATATGTCAGTGACCGAATGCACCTGCAGTTAAGTAACAACTACGTGGGCATATTTGTTGGAGTAAATTACGGGGGAGCGAAGGGGTGGAAATATTGCTGGTCACAACGGATTGGACGAGCATGGGGGGAGGAGAGTCATGCATGCAGATTTTTTCACACGGGGTGGAGTGGTGGGACCGCCGGAGGGAGAAGGAGAGTTTGGCAGGCATATTGTTTCCACACATGGAGAGGAAAAGATTTGGAGACGAACGGGCTTCCTGCAGGTATGGGGAACGGTGCATAATAAGTCATCTTGCATGCCGGGCTAGGTATAGTCTCAAGTCATTAAAAACAAACACGCCCCACACATGTTCATATTTCAAGGTGCACTAAATTATTGCATGCGATGATTAAGGCTAGCCATAATGGTGGTATCTTAGCTGGTATCATGCACACGGGAATAGCAAACATGCTGATGTGGCAAAGAATTAAAGAAGAGAGGGGGGGTTAGAGTAACTAGTGTTCATGCATGCATTGGTAAACAAATTTTTTTGTGGAGAACGACAACACTAGTTGAGTACTTTTGCAGACTTCAAAAACTATTCCACAATGTGTCAACATTCACAATGTCAAATCAATATTTTTACACTCATTATAAAACGTAGTTCTTATACTCATTATAATCAGTACTCCCTCCGTCTAGGTGAGCAAGTCATCTTACATTGTGCACTGTGACCAAGGAGGAGGGGAAAACGAGAGATCTTAATGTTTATTTGCTAATTAATAGCATTGCATGCAATGAACTAACCACTGCATGTCGTGTTTGGTAGTCTCAAGTCATTAAAAGCATGCACACCCACATCTCCTATTGGTTGATATGTCAAGAAATAAGAAACGAGGTAGAAGTTAATGCACCGCGCCTAAGTGTTTTGGGAGTATTGTAGATATTGATATTCTTAGTATAAATTTGGTCGTGGGATTTCATTGATGCCTGTCAAAGAGTTGACAGGTCTGCTATGCGTGACCTGAAGATGAAAGCGTTGAGCATCTCGAAGTTGATCAACAATCTTCAATTGTCAAAGATTAGCCGTTCGGCCAATAAGGTGGCACACTTAATCGCTAAGTATAGCTTTGACAATAGATTAGATGGTATTCTTGTAAATAACGTACCGCCCTATGTGGTGAATATTGTATCGAATGAGTGTACTGGTGCGGCTGGTTAATTAATATAAGGTGGTGTTCAAAAAAAGTATAAATTTGGTCAAACACTTTGCAAACGGTTGACGGGAGTAAAATGGACCAGAGGGAGTATCATGCATGCGGAGTAGGCAAAAAAATTGCTTTTCTAAAAAAGGCAAAAAAATTGCTCATTTATAGCCGGTCGAAGTCTCAAAGGGCGCGACCGCGCGAGGGAGGCGAAGGTTGTGGGAGGCGCGATGTTTGACGGAATTAAGTGAAGTTACATCCACGCGCAGAAGCTATACCGTCAGGCCTACGATATGGGTCTAGTAGACATGACATCTAGTGGGTCCCGCATAGTTCTCGAGAACTCTTTGGGGGCTTGCAGCCGTTTATCCACCGGGCAAGCCAGCAACCCCACGCCGTCCGCACGCCCTACTCGTCCCCGTCTTCTACCTTACAATATTTCGCTCCCAGTCGTCCCGTCCTTTCACATTAGTTTGCTCCCAGTTTTTTTGTGGGGTACAACAGTTCAACTTCTCCTAACCATCCTCCAAAATCCATGGCCTCCCAAATCTCCATGGTCGCCGCTGAGTACCAGGTTAGAGCCATCACCGGTGATCAATTCATCATCATCTACACACGTGGATCCGAGACGGTGAAAGCATGGCTTGCTCGCTTCCTACGCATGTTCAACAATTCAACAGATGAGTGGGTCGTTGGGCTAGATGTTGAGTACACCACAGTCCTGGGACGAGAGAAGGATCTAAAGGATGAAGAGAGGAAGAAGCCCGCCGTGATCCAGGTTTGCGTACACAACGTTTGCTTGGTCTACCACATATGCCATGCCGACGTTGAGTGCCAGGATTTTAAGAACTTCCTCAAGGACAAAAGAGTGAAATTCGTTACTGTAGGCTTTAAGAACGACAGGGATGTTCTGCATCGGATAGGTCTCGTTGTAGGCCAGCCCTTCGATCTCTAGAAGGCAAGCCTGGTGTCCTCCTCTCAACCTTCAATGCTGACCCTGGCAGCAGCCATGATTAATCCTTCATACGCTAAACTGAAGAAACCTCATCACGAGTTTCATCATGCATGGGAGTCGAAGACATTAGATGAAGATCATGTCCTGTACGCAGCAATGGATGCCTACCTTTGTTTAAATATCTACAAGGGTTGGATGAAGAAGCAGAGCCCAGTGTCCGGTTCAAGCAAAGAAGCATCGGTGAAGAGAAAGAGGAAGAGGGACAAGGACGGAGTCGAGGACGTGGACTCGGACTCCGAGTAGGTGGCAGTGCCGTCGCTCATGCTGGTTCTACTGTAGTGTCAAGTTGACTAGTTGCTTAGTTTATTTTCAAGGGTGTGTTGTGCTGAGGCCCCAGCAGAACTATGTTTACGTTTTTTCTCGTTATTTGAACTCTTTAGTACGTACAGTAGTACTAGTACTATGTCTTACTACTGTTCTTCTTGCAGTTGGTACTACTGCTCGTATCTTCGTGTTCCTACTGTACTTAATACGTTCGTACTAGTAGTATAATTTGGGTCAGTCGATTTGTGAAAGAAGTTCGACGAAGCAAAGGAAGAAGACGGCAGAAGAGGGCAGAAGAGGTGGAAGAAGCCCTTCTAGCCATCCATGTTGCATCAAACGGCTACATGAGTCGACTGACCCAAATTGCTCCTTCAGATTGCAGGATCCACATGGCATTCAAGGTCTCGAAGGTAGATTCCGCGTCCGCACCCGGTTTGCGGGCTCGACGCGCGCGCGACCGGCTTCCGCTGCGACAGCCACCATGCGCGCCTCCTCCGCGCGGGCGGAGACGACAATGACACGCTAGTTCCTCCTCGCCGGCGTGCTGGAGCATGCGCTCGTCCTCCTCTTCGTACGCTGCATGCATAGACACGGCTCCACCAGATGCTCGTGTGCTTGGCAGCGCGGCGACATCGCGAGGAGGGACTGCAGACGACGTGAGCGGGCGAGCCTTCGGCTTCATGGCACAGGGATGGCGGCGACACGGCGGTGATGGGCGAGAAATTGTTGGCCGGAGCAGGCGGGCGCCGGCATGCGCAACGGCGGCGGCGGCATATTGATGAGTGCGCGTGTGGGAGCTTACTTTAGTTTTATATATAAGGTTGGTCAAACTTAAAAGAAAACCGTACTGGTACACATAAACATTAGACTTAGGCAGCGCTTTTATTAGTTACTAGCTTATGTTCTTGCCCATTGTGACCAGCCTTAGTGCCACGGCCACGATACGGAATCCTGTGCAAGCGCGTGAACCGCAGTCGCGCGGTCGATCGAACGGTGCGTCTCCGTGTCGCGCTCGAAGGACATCCACCGAACCTTTTTGTGTGTGTGTGAAAACAATCCTCGAATATTACTCAACTTTTTTTTCCTGTGAAAGTTCTTGATGCTGCAATATTTCCATATATTTGAATTTAGCTCCAGTTCATGTTTATTTGGATTTGGACGTTTTAGGTGCGCCCTAGTTTTTAATACTGATTTTGTGTGTGTGACTGAGAGAGAACGTGTGTATGTGTCCATATGTGTTGTGGCGGAAGGGCAATGTGGAGACGGTGTGCGTGTGATACAGACATAGAGAGGTGTGAATGTGCAAATGATCGTGCATGAGTGAGACATAGATAGATGCCAATACGTTGTGTATACATGAGAGAACAGTCTTCTAGTTTACTTGTGTGTGTGTGTGTGAGGGAGAGAGAGAGAGAGAGAGGAGCATCCTAACACAACAATCATCTCTCTCGATTCGTCCGTCCCTCGCACGGTAGCATGCAACACATGCATCAACGCGCACATTTTGACACCCTCACCCGGCTCCTGCCCACCTCAAGGCCCGCACAATCTCTTTGTGAATACCCATTTCTCTCCTTAGGGTTGTTTTCTCTCAATATCTGACACACACACACACAGACAGACACACGCAGCACAACACACACACACACACACTCCCCCGAGCACACAATTCATCCCCATCCAAGGTTATACGGCGACCACTCTCGCTTGTGCTTCTTTGCACCCCAACATGCACAACACATCAATCTTCAAAGAGGGCAATGAGCAGATCGAAGACGGCGACCACACCGCGCTAGAGAATGCGGGGTCATTTGGAAGCAGGGTGATGTGACGACGGCTGACTGACTCCTCCCCCACCCTCTCTCTCTCTCTTGCACAAAATTACCAATCCCTCTCTCCCCCACACAAAATTGTCAATCCCTCAACCCACGAGATCCTTCCCCTCTTGTCCATGTTTTTCCTGCTCTCTCATCAAACATGTTGTCTCTTCTCCTTCCACGTATACAAAATCCAGATGCACACGCATCTCATGTATATTACATGTATGCATCTTTCTCACAGACCTAACTTCTTCCTCTCTCTTTCTCTCTCTATCTCTCTCTCTGTCTCGTTAGGTTTGTCTCCTACTCTCTCGTCCACATACATACAATCTTTCCCGCCCTATCTTCTCCATCTTCAAAAGGTCTCTCTGCACATTTCATTCACACATTGGGATATGTCAAAGTGTTGCTTCTATAATGGCTGATGTAGAGTTATGGTTGTTCTTGTTGCATCCTACAAAGTAATAACTACGAAATGCATTTAGATTCTCATTTGACTGGGATTATGTGAGTTTGAGCATGTTGTGAAGTACTATAGACCTTGTATACATCTTGGGATTCGACAATGATTGTAACTATTGAATTGTATAGACCATTACATTCGAAGTCAATAGCCTAATATATTTATTTCACAATTTCAACAAATGATTAGTTCACTACAAACTAAGAAAACAAATGTGAACTCCCTCCGTTTTTATTTTAAGTCCGCGTATTAGCATTGGTCAAAGTAAAGTTTTGTAAACTCTCACAAATCTTATAACAAAAAATATTAACATGTACAATGACAAATAAATACCATTAGATTCATTATTGAATGTATTTTCACATCATACATATTTGTTATGGTAAATGTTAATATTTTTCTATAAACTTGGTCAAACTTTAGGAAGTTTGACTTCGGTCAAACCTAATATGCAGAGTTTACTACTACTACTCGCTAGTTGCTTAGCCGAATCACTCAACACGCCACACGGGGAGTCCAGTGTCACAAAATTTTGAGGTCAGCAGGAAAATCTCCCGCGACCCTGATTCCAGCAGTGGGAAGTTACCATCATAGCCTTCGGAACAGGCCTACGGATGACGCTTGGTAGGGGGCTGTTTTCGTAACTTTAGGTTCACCCTACCCAGCCAACCCCACCCCGGCACCCAGAGTAGTACACCTGAATACTCCCCAATTTCTATCCCCACCGCAAAATAGACTTCTCCACGGCACTGCAGCCTTCGTGCTCCTCCCCTTTACATGGACGCACTCGTCCACGGCAGCGCATCTGCCTCATCGATGACCTCATACGCCGCACTGGAGCCGGCCCACCGTCGTCGTCGTACACGGAGCCTCTTCCCCGGCATCGTCTTCCACGGTCTCGGATCTGCTTCCCGGAAGCCAACGCCAAGCGCAGAAGTACCACCGTCGTGGACAATGAACTGACTCTCGTTGCCGACCATGACTCACAGAGGCCGCCGCGACCATCGTTCTCCTCCTCGATTGGTAATGTGTGTATTGAATCACTTAGCAGTACATGTGCAGTTCCAATGTTGTTCATACCTACCCTTCAAATTTCCTGGGTGCTATTGTTCCCGTAAAAGTAATTGGTTATAGCCTCCATTGTCCAACAGAATATCAGCTTGTAATTGTGCGTCGCTCCTGTATCGCGTTGTGCTTGGGTAGGTTTTTCATCTGCAACCAGTAGTGTGGCAAATGATGGAAAGGTTTTTAGAACTAGCAAAATGCCCATGCGTTGCATGCATCAAGATGCATTTGTATGAGTAGTTTATCTTGTTGGAGATGCTCTAACATGGCAGACGAGTGCTTTAATGTTGCCCACAAGATGCGCGAGTATTACTAGTAGTATATTTTTCTTGCCATGTTGAGATTTTAAAACCACGAGTGCGAACATGCAGAGGAGCAATGAAGACCAAACACGGGATATTCGGGACACCTTCAAGGAGCGTGGCAAGTTAAAGAGGAGCTGCACCGAACCTGTAAAATGAGCTTTGGTAAGTAACACCCTTTCAATTACTTTCGTGTAGCCTCGTGTTCTTCGATGTGTATATGTTGTAGTTTCTGTTTCTCTTAAGCGTGGTGTTCTTCGATGTGTAATAAGAAGAGTCTTAATCGTCCTAATGCTTTCGCTTTTAGTTTGATGTAGGAAGTGGGTGTTCTCACCTTGTAGTCTGTTTTTATTTATTTTTTCCTTTTGAATTCACTTCTCCGAGTTCTGTTTATCTGGCTTCTACTAAATGGATCTAGGTTGCTCTAAGTATTGATCTAAAAAAGAAGTAACTTCATGTTAGGATGCAGTTCCCGCGAGGAGGGAAGTATGGTCAACCTCGAGATCATGTTTCCAAAATGAGGCTGGATTACACACAAGGTGCCATGTCGGTGTCAAAACCGGCGGATCTCGGGTAGGGGGTCCCAAACTATGCGTCTAGGCCGGATGGTAATAGGAGGCAGGGGACACGAAGTTTTACCCAGGTTCGGGCCCTCTTGATGGAGGTAAAATCCTATGTCCTGCTTGATTGATATTGATGATATGGGTAGTACAAGAGTAGATCTACCACGAGATCGGAGAGGCTAAACCCTAGAAGCTAGCCTATGGTATGATTGTATGTTATGGTTGTATGTCCTACGGACTAAAACCCTTCGGTTTATATAGACACTGGAGAGGGTTAGGGTTACACAAGGTCGGTTACAAAGGATGAGATATCCATATCCGTATTGCCTAGCTTGCCTTCCACGCCAAGTAGAGTCCCATCCGGACACGAGACGAAGTCTTCAATCTTGTATCTTCATAGTCTAACAGTCCGGCCAATGGAGATAGTCCGGCTGCCCGGAGACCCCCTAATCCAGGACTCCCTCAGTAGCCCCTGAATCAGGCTTCAATGATGATGAGTCCGGCGCGCAGTATTGTCTTTGGCATTGCAAGGCGGGTTCCTTCTCTGAATACATCACAGAAGAATTTGAATACAAGGATAGTGTCCCACCCTGCAAAATAAGTTCCACATTCCACCGTAGAGAGAATAATATTTTCGCAGATCTAATTTGCTGGCTTGTTTTGGCAGCATGACGTTATGTCATGGCCCGGTGATTATCCGAACTGTTTCTTTTAACGAGCCCCGCACATAACGTGAGGCAGTTTTTCGACACGTCTTGTCAAAGCAGAGATCGTGTCCCCTTATTATGGGATTCTCATCAATACGGGTGTGGGTAACCCAACCACGCCATCAATTGCGGCGCTTGGGGGATAAGCGAGTTATACCAGGCAAGTGGGGACGCTTAGTTTCGTCCGCTCATATAAAGGGATAAGGATTCACCTTTCTATCCATGCTTTCTTCCTCCCCTACCCATCCGTTTTCGCACACTCGAGCTCTAGCGCCCAAGTCTGCACTTCCCACCATGACCTTCTCCAATCATGTCCGGAGCGGGAGGCAGGTGGATGGTCTCCTCCGTCACGGAGGGAGACATCAAGAAACTGAGGAGAGCCGGATACCTGCCCGATGACATCGCGCACCGGCTCCCAGATGAGGGGCAGCTCATCCCCACCCCCAGGCCCCATGAGAGGGTAGTATTCCTCACCCATTTCCTCCGCGGACTGGGATTCCCTCTCCATTCCTTTTTCCGGGGGCTCATGTTTTATTACGGCCTGGATTTCCACGATCTGGCCCCGAACTTCATCCTCAACATCTCGGCGTTTATCATCGTGTGCGAGGCCTTCCTCCGCATCAAGCCCCACTTTGGCTTATGGCTGAAGACCTTCAATGTCAAGCCGAAGGTGGTGGGCGGCCGCCAGGCGGAGTGCGGAGGCGCCATGGTGGGCAACATGCCCAACATAACATGGCTCGAGGGCTCCTTTGTGGAAACCATAAAGGGGTGGCAATCGGGGTGGTTCTATATCACCGAGCCGCGCGACCCTGCATGGGCAGCGGCCCCCGAGTTCCGATCTGGCATCCCCACGTGGCTCACCTCCTGGAAAGAGAAGGGCCTGTCCTGGGTTAGTTTGAAAGAGTTGACCGGACTCCAAACATGTATTCAAAACATGGTGGACAAGAAGCTCAAGCTTGTCAACATAGTCCAAGTTATGCTCATCCGCCGGATACTCCCGTGCCAACAACGGGAGTTCAAATTGTGGGAGTTCAATCCGGCGCGGCACCGAACTCTGAACAGGCTCTTCGAGACAACTCATGAAGATGCTTGGAGGGTGTTGTTTAAAAGTGCCGAGGTCCCTCCCCCTATTACCGAGGATCGCGGATTCAGCGTGAAGCGCCAAGCTAGTGCGGTAAGCTGCTTTACCTTTCACAGGATACTTATTTTTTATATAGATTGACTCTATGCGGGATCTAAACTCCCGTACCTTTGACAGGACTGGCAGAAGATGGCCGGACAGATCGACTGTCCGGCTCCTTTGCCCGAAGGCCCCGCAGACGCTCTTCTGGCGAAGATGCTGACTCCGGCCCCTTATAAGGTGTCGGAGAAGACCAAGAAGGCCAAGGGAACCCGAAAGAGTTCCCGACGCTAGGCGTCGTCGGACTCACCGTCCGATGACTCTGCAGCGCACTCTTCCCCCGAAGACGAGGAAGAAGAAGAAGAAGATGCTCCCCCACCGACTGGGGGAGACAAGAAAAGGAAGGCCGCCCCAACCGGGGAGGCCGGAGGGTCCAAGAAGGGAAGGACTCTCCTTCCGGACGGTTCCACCGCCGCCGCCGAAGGCGAAGACGAGTGGTTGCCCTGGGCCAAGCCCCCGGGGAGATCGTAAGTATTCGGATACCAGAGTAACTCATAGCATTCCTTTGTCGCACTGCTTTCCCTAACTCTGAACATGATTATGCAGGCTGCCGCGAACCAGCATCGATGTATCATCGGACGGCTCCTTGGGCTTGTCGGACATGGATAGCGATCCAGTCCCGACCGTCACCTCCCCTCATCCTGCTGACGACGCCGAGGTGCTGTCTCAAGAGGCACCGGGTCGAGGGGAGACAGTCCCGGAGGCGCCTCAAGGCGACCTTCCGGACTCCGGGAGCCGCGGGGACGGGGCCCCCGAGAGCTCCGAGTTCGGCCCTCAGCCGATCACCGCGCCGGACCCTCCAGCGGTTCCGGGCTCGGGCAGGCGGCCTCCTTCTAAGAGGGGCAAGACGCCTATGCCGGTGACCTCTGTCCATCCAGAGGCACCGGACAATCTGCTGGAAGCGCTTCGCAGCGCTTCCATCAACGAGGAGCACCACACTATCATGAGTGCGGTGATCCAGAAGGTTCATTCCGCCAAGAGCGGATTGACTGAAGCCTGTGCCAGCCTTCTAATAGGCTTCGAGGTAAGTGTTTTAAAATGTAGTAGAAATATTACCGCATAGACAGTAGCCCCTGATGCTTTGTTTGGTGTTCACAAAGAAAAGCCGAACAGAGGATCAAATAATATCGCAGGAGTCTAATATAAGTATGTCAATATGCATATGCAGGCTTCGCTGCTGGCGTCCGCCGCACTAACTGCGGAGGTCGCCGTACTGAAGCAGGACCTCAAGGGGTCCAGGAAAGAGCTCGGCCTTGCCAAGAGGCAGCTCGAGGAGAACAAGGGTAAGTAATACCCTGTCTTATGTATATATATAAAAGAGGACGCGATTGCAAAATGACAGGATCATCGTATGTTTGCCAGGGGCCACGACCGAGGTGGCGACCCTGAAGCAAGCGCTAACCAAGGCCGAAGATACAGCGGGCAAGGAGTGCACCGAGCGAGATAAGCACGAGGCTCAGGTGGGCGAGGTGCAGCAAGAGCTCCAGGCTCTTGTGGCGAAGCACGAGGCGTTGGAGCTTGACTCCAAGACGCGGGAGTCTGAGCTTGCCGCGGCCCTCGAGAGTGTAAAAAGTGCCAAGGCCAAAGCCCAAAAGGCCCTCCAAGAGATCGATGCGATGAAGAAGATAGCGGCGGGTAAGGCTTTCTATATGCAAAGCAAGCATGTAAAAGTAAATTACCGATTACTTACCCGGATCCGGAGCTCGTCAGGAGCATTCACAGATTTGCCCCGCAGTGTGTCTAATGCCACACAATTTTACCAGGCCGAGGACGGAAGCTCGATGGAGAAGCTGTTCTGGTCTCAGTATGCTAAGGCCGAACATCCGGTGCCAATGAGCGACCAGCTGAAGCAGATGGTCGAGCTACATAAGGCGGCCGATCAGGCCATGAAGAGCTTTATAGTCCAGTTGTGGCCTGGCGATGCCCTTCCGAACAGCTTCTTCGGCCTGGTGAGGCGGCTCATGGATGCCTGCCCGCGGCTGGAGGTCGTCAAGCGATTTTTCTGCATTGAAGGTGCACGTCGGGCTTTCGCCCGTGTGAAATTGCAGTGGGTCAAGCTAGACGCCGTGAAGCTGATCAAGGAGGGGCCGCCAGAGGGCAAGGAGCACCGCCACCCCGAGATGTACTACGAGGGTGTTCTGCCAGGAGCCCGTCTCATCACGGACGAGTGTTCGAAAGATGTAATATTTGAATGAGACTTGCTCGTTTTATCTTGTATGTATGAAAACTTGTTTCATATGCGCTATGCAACGCTTGTTGGAATTTAAAATATTACCTTCTGTTTGGCTGTTTATCCAATCTGAGAGATAGCTAGTCCTTGGCTTCTGCCCCCATGCCACGAGTGTTGGGGTGTTCGGGATAAACCTGAGCACTCTTGTTCCCATGTTTGGGTCCTTTGAGGGAGGTGCTCAGCACAACGAACAAGGCAACCGTACTAATAATGCTTTATAACTCTCACTTAGCCATAGAATTCTATAATTTTAAATTTCGGTGAAGCCCCTGGTATTCGGAAGGCCGAATTCAGGGTGCGATACACGCCTGTAAGCCGGACAGGGCCGGCCCCTCGCCCTAAGCGGCATAAGTCTTTAGGGACTCGAAAAACCTCACCGAACAGCAACCAGTCTCTCGCCTTATCATGACAGTCAGTTTTAGCTTTCTCTACTGAGGTGCTAAGCCCGGCAGAACCAGGGCACAATCGCAGTAGTTCTCCTAGCGCTACCTTAGCCGATAGAGTGGAACGTAAGGTACCAAAACATAGGAGCCGGGCAAACCCAACATTTGACCAAAGACATGATTCGGAGCTGATGCATATAATGCTATAAGTTCGGGGTGCCGCACTTGTGAAAGTGTTCGGACTTTTCACACCGCATTGTGGGGTACGTAAGCCCCTGGTGTATTGGCCGTACCAGAGTGTACGGTTGCAAGGCGTCATTAATGAACACACACACACACATATATATATATAACAAGAATGCAATAATAGTCATAATGTCATGCACTGTTTATTAAAAAATTGCGTTAAAGCAGAGTGATACAGATAGTGCGATAAGCAAAGAGTAGGACTATGTCCCTTCCAAGGGCAAGCTGAGGAATGATATTAAATTGAATATTTCACTCGTTACTGTAATCAACCTAGGAACTCCGTGGTATAACGTAGCTGTCTGCCTCCTTGGTTGCTGCATCATGTGTTCGGCAACAGTGCTGCCGGACAGTGTTTCCAGAGATTAAGGTCCTGAAAGAAAAATAAAAATAACCAAACGGGAAGCCCCTAGTGCGGTTTAGGCCGCGTTTTGGGGCGTGCCACAGTTGTGCCCCCCTCCCCACCTGTGCCCATGGTATTTTTAATGCGTAAATATGTACGCGCGGCACGAATACCGCCGTTGGGCTGGGATTGGGGTGGCCGCCGTATTGCTACGCGAGCTCAGATCGCGCTAGGCGGTCTATTTGTCGATTGCCCCGAGCGCGCTTGAAGGTGTCCGGGCTTTGAAGCGCCGAACTGGTTGATTGCCTTGAGAGGCTGCTTTGCGCTTCTACTGCGATGGCTGCGGTGTGTTCCTCTGTTCGGAGAGAGCACTCTGTGTTTCCATTGACTATAATAACTCCGCGAGGTCCTGTCATCTTGAGCTTGAGGTATGCATAATGCGGTACCGCATTGAATCTAGAGAATGCGGTTCGCCCGAGCAGGCGTGGTAACCACTGCGGAACGGGACTATATCGAAGATTAAATCTTCGCTTCGGAAGTTATCCGGGGATCCGAAGACCACTTCCAGTGTAATTGAGCCTGTGCAATGGGCCTCTACACCTGGAATGACGCCCTTAAAGGTCGTTTTTGTGGGTTTGATCCTTGAGGGGTCTATACCCATTTTGCACACTGTGTCCTGATAAAGTAGGTTCAGGCTGCTGGCGCCGTCCATAAGGACTCGAGTGAGGTGAAATCCGTCGATGATTGGGTCTAGGACAAGTGCGGCGAATCCGCCATGACGGATACTAGTGGGGCGGTCCCTGCGATCGAAGGTGATCGGACAGGAGGACCAAGGGTTGAACTTTGGGGCGACTGGCTCCAACGCATATACGTCCCCGAGCGCACGCTTCCGCTCCCTCTTGGGGATGTGGGTTGCGTATATCATGTTCACCATCCGCACTTGCGGGGGAAACCTCTTCTGTCCTCCAGTGTGCGGCTGCCAGGGCTCCTCCTCGTCATCGCTATGCGGCCCCTTGTCCTTGTTTTTGGCAATTAACTTGCCAGCCTGCTTGAACACCCAACAATCCCTGTTGGTGTGATTGGCTGGCTTGTCTGGGGTGCCGTGTATTTGACATGAGCGATCGAGTATACGGTCCAAGCTGGACGGACCCGGCGTACTTTGTTTGAATGGCTTTTTCCGCTGACCGGGTTTAGAGCTTTTGAACCCGGCATTGACTGCCGTATCCTCAGTATTTTCGCTGTTAATGTGGCGCTTATGCTTGTTGCGACGTGACCTGCTATTGCCATCCTTGGTATCTGAGGTACCATGGTTCTTTGATATGTTATTACTGCGAGCCAGCTAGCTGTCTTCTCCCGCACAAAAGCGGGTCATGAGCGTCGTGAGAGCTGCCATAGATTTTGGCTTTTCCTGACCGAGGTGCCGGGCTAGCCACTCATCTCAGATGTTGTGCTTGAAAGCCGCTAAGGCCTCCGCATCCGGACAGTCGACGATTTGATTTTTCTTTGTAAGGAACCGAGTCCAGAATTGCCTGGCCGACTCTTCTGGCTGCTGAATTATGTGGCTCAAATCATCGGCGTCTGGCGGTCGCACATAAGTGCCCTGAAAGTTGTCGAGGAATGCGGCTTCCAGATCTTCCCAACAGCTAATGGAGTCCGCTGGCAAGCTGTTAAGCCAATGTCATGCTGGTCCTTTGAGCTTTAGTGGGAGGTATTTGATGGCGTGTAAGTCATCGCCGCGGGCCATGTGGATGTGGAGGAGGAAGTCCTCAATCCATACTGCGGGATCTGTTGTGCTGTCGTATGATTCAATATTTATAGGTTTGAAACCTTCTAGGAATTGATGTTCCATTACTTCGTCTGTGAAGCATAAGGGGTGTGCGGCGCCTCTGTATTGGGCTATATCGCAATGCAGCTCGAATGGGTCTTGCCCGCTGTGTTCGGCCCGGCCGGATTTGCTTTTACTGTATCCGGCGTGACGTTTGTCGTCTCGCAGAGTGGTGCGCCCTCGTGATCCGTAGATCGATCTTGAATGCTTTGCCTTGTCCTCCAATATGTCTCGCAGGTCCGGCGTATCTCCCCATACTTTTTTATTTGAATGGCGTTGGGGTGGAGGCTGAGCTTTTGGCTGGAATGCCTCTCTATCGCGGCCACGAGGTGGCCGATCAGCCGTATCATACGCTTCTTCCTCCAGTCGGGGTAGTAACCTGCACTTTGTGTAGTTCTTGGAGGGGCGCTCGAGTTTATATTCCTCGGCCGCGAGGACTTCAGTCCATCTATCAGCTAGCAGATCTTGATCAGCTTGAAGCTGCTGCTGCTTTTTCTTCAGGCTATTTGCCGTGGCCATAAGCCGGCGCTTGAAGCGCTCTTATTCGACGGGATCCTCTGGTACGGCGAATTCATCGTCGCCGAGGCTTGCCTCGTCTTCGGAGGGGGGCATGTGATTGTCATCCTCCTCTCCGCCTGCCGCTCTCTCAGGAGAGCTGGCTCCTCCATCCTCCTCCTCTAAATCTTGCTGGAGGGGTTTGTTGTTATTCTCGGCACTATCCAGAGTGTTATTATCTCCTGTGCCGGTATCACCACTTTTGCTTTGGCGGGACTTAGAGCGGTGCCGCTGACGTCGGTGTTTGGGTTGCTTCTTGGAGGGGTCATCCTCTGCTATCCCGTCGCCATTGCCTTCTTTGGGTGTATCCACCATGTATATGTCATATGACGAGGTGGCTTTCCAGTGCCCTATAGGTGCTGGTTCATGTTCGTCTCCTACATCGTCGTCCATACCGTCGATGTCTTCGGAGTTGAAGTCGAGCATGTCGGTTAAATCATCGACAGTGGCTACGAAGTGGGTGGCGGGTGGGCGTCGAATTTCTTCATCGTCCGCATCCCAATCCTGTTGGCCATAATTCGGCCAGGGCTCTCCTGACAAAGAGAGAGACCTTAGTGAATTCAGAATGTCGCCGAAGGGCGAGTGCTGAAAGATATCTGCGGCAGTGAATTCCATGATCGACGCGATTCAATTGGTAGGGGCACGGATGGTTCGGAGTCCAGAAAAGAGTCCGGCACCTTGGAGTCACGGGCTGCGCAGAGGGTTAGGCTGGTGTTCGGCTCGATCGCCATTGAGACTGCAGCCCCTGAGGCAGTGTCTAACCACCCGTCCTCGACTGGCGCAGTTGGCTCCGAGCTAAGGGTCGGAGCTGATGCGGGCGCAGCCTCTGGGGTACTGTTCGGCGGCAGAGCTAGGTCATACCCATCGCGACAGTGCGGCGCGCCCGGTTGTGGCTCGAATCCGTCGAAGATCAAGTCTCCGCGGATGTCGGCTGTGTAGTTCAAACTTCCAAATCTGGCCTGATGGCCAGGGGCGTAGCTTTCAATCTGCTCCAGATGGCCAAGCGAATTAGCCCGTAGTGCAAATCCGCCGAATACGAAGATCTGTCCGGGGAGAAAAGTCTCACCCTGGACCGCATCGCTATCAATGATAGTAGGAGCCATCAAGCCTAACGGCGATGACACAGAGGAACTCTCAATGAAAGCACCAATGTCGGTGTCAAAATCGGCGGATCTCGGGTACGGGGTCCCGAACTGTGCGTCTAGGCCAGATGGTAACAAGAGGCAGGGGACATGAAGTTTTACCCAGGTTCGGGCCCTCTTGATGGAGGTAAAACCCTACGTCCTGCTTGATTAATATTGGTGATATGGGTAGTACAAGAGTAGATCTACCACGAGATCGGAGAGGCTAAACCCTAGAAGCTAGCCTATGGTATGATTGTATGTTATGGTTGTATGTCCTACGGACTAAAACCCTTCGGTTTATATAGACACCGGAGAGGGTTAGGGTTACACAAGGTCGGTTACAAAGGAGGAGATATCCATATCCGTATTGCCTAGCTTGCCTTCCACGCCAAGTAGAGTCCCATCCGGACACGAGACGAAGTCTTCAATCTTGTATCTTCATAGTCTAACAGTCCGGCCAATGGAGATAGTCCGGCTGCCCGGAGACCCCCTAATCCAGGACTCCCTCATGCCAGTTCCCTAATGATGATGGATTAGACACAAGGTGCAAATTCCCAGATGATGCTGGATTACACACAAGCCAGGTGGAGTCGTCAGCTGTTCGTGTCCTCGTGGCATTAGTAAAGGCTGAAAGATAGCGTGCAGCAGCCCTTGAGAATGTAGCTGAGTTCCTGAAGAAGCGAAAAGAGCAATCAGATGCTCTCTTCACCCAAGCCAAAGAAGAGATGGAAGAAGCCAGAAATAAGCTAGCAGAGGCAGAGCAGGCTAGGCGTCTCCTGCTATCTAAAACTGTTGTCAATACAAAATTTCCTTCATAATAGCTAGGTTCAAATGTTTATCGAGTCAGCATGCCTGTTGTGATGTTCGTGCATCTACTGATGTGGCACAAAATGTTTTTTTTTCGGGTCATGTAATAACAACAATTACTTTCCAAATAATAATAGACGAAGCATTGGACATGGTATAGCACACGCGCAAGCCCGACATTCCAAGTTCAACTTCCACATCAAACTCATGTTCACAGAT
Source organism: Triticum urartu (assembly GCF_056163025.1). Lineage (NCBI taxonomy): Eukaryota > Viridiplantae > Streptophyta > Magnoliopsida > Poales > Poaceae > Triticum > Triticum urartu. The sequence continues at coordinate 459,154,239 of NC_141879.1, read as the reverse complement.
ATCTGCAAATTCATACATAATGTCCACAACCATGATTCACTTCAAAGCCAAAAAAATGAGAGGAGAGTTATAAATAAAGAAAATCCTCTGCTAGTTCCTGCTACCAGTGCGAGCACAACAAGTCAAGACCATGCGTAAATTAATTATATTTTAGTCATTTTTATGTTCTAAACTGCCTGCCGGCTTGCGGAAGGACGTGTTGACGGCACACGTGCGGATTCAATGAAGGCAGGCGTGGCAGTCTTAAGCTGTTTGCACGCGGCGAGGAGGCGTGCTCAGCCGGGCCTGCGGTGAGTGCGGCCCTCTTGGCCGGCGCGCCGGTTCAATGCCTGCGCAATGAGAGGTCGTGTCCGTGTCAGAGCAATCACTCCCTCCAGTCCTTTTTTGTTTGGGTATAACAAAATCTCGTTTTCCATTCACATTTTACATGTAAAGTTCGTGGACAAACTTTGACCCAAAGTACGATGGGGACTAGTAAACTAGAATGGAGGTAGTAGTTTTTTTAATCAAAGAACGGTTTCCCCTTCCGATTTTCGTTAAAGAAAACCAGCATCTAAATCTAAACCATAGTATTTGCCCTAGAACTACCAGGTTCAACATATCGCAACATAAACCCATACAACCTTCATCGCAAAAAAAACCATACAACCATACACCAAGGAGGTACGTAGTACTATGAATTCCATTTTTGCTCCATACCAATCGTTCTAAAAACTACTTACTACTTATAACGCGCCATTGAAAATCGGAACTCTTAACCCCGCTAAAAAAACGATATTTTAAACGTGGTTACTCAATCTGTGGCAACTGGAGAGCCACCGCACTCCAAGTCGTTCACATGTGGTCCCGACCATCAACTCCTACGGATCAAATTATCACGCGAGCTGACTATTCCTACAAAGGTGCTCCACCACGTACCCGGTACCCGCGAATGCAGCAATCGTGCCCCCTAGGGTTTTAGGGTTTATTTGTTAACGTCGCATTTACGTAACACTCATGTGTGCGAGACAGCGAGAGGCCGACTGCGTGCGTGCGCCTCTTCTCTTCGTATATGTACTCCACCGTTTGTCTGGTGTCCAAAAAATTATAATAAATACTAGCAATGTGCCAATGCGTTGCCACACGATCAAAGTAGATTAATACAGTGGCAGAGCTAGATGCAGACTACGCCTGGGGCTGTGCTATGTTGAGTGATAAACTTCTATGATTTTCTATGCTTTGCATGAAGAAATTACAAAGGAGGTTGTTTCTAGGCCTGGGGCTATAGCCCTAGCTGCCCCAGGCCTGTCTCCGCCACTGGATTAATACATATTCACCGATTTGATAGAAAAAAAAGTCTAGCTTTGAAATACGTATATCACTAAAAATATGTTATGTTTCACTCAAAATATATTCCTTTGGCGGTTTTGATGAGATAAGGGAGGAATGTTGTTGGTTTCAAGATTCGAGAAGTGGTATATGTCTAATTTCTACTCTTACTAGCAAGATGCCCGTGCGTTGCACGGAACATCAACATCTTGTGGGAGAAAAGGATGAACGAGGGAAGGCCTTATCTGCAAATGTGGTGAAGAGTGCGGGTAAATTGCCATATTTTCCTTCCTATCCGTCAGATATAAATCAGACGACCTACATTGCAGGATGGCAGGCCCACCATCATCACCAACTCTATTTTTTATCCCTACTCTTATAATAAGCATTGTCGGTGATGATCGTGTGCCTGCCATCCTGCAATATAGGCCGTCCGATCTATATCTGACGGATAGGAAGGAAACTATGGCAATTTTGCAAAAAGATAGCCACACCCCTATCCACATTTGCAAATAAGGCCTTCCCTCATTCATCCTTTTCCCCCAAAAGATAAAGTACTCATACAAATGCATCTTGATGTTCCGTGCAACACATGGGCATCTTGCTAGTTGTTTCAAAAAGCCCATGTGTGTGTGAGAGAGAGGGCGAGTGGAGGAGGACGGAGTGCATGTGTGACAAAGACACAAGGAGTGTGTGTGCGATAGGTACCAGCTTAAAATGAGGCGATAGTGTGTGTGTGTGCACGATCGAGAGGGCGTGTCTCAAGAAGGGAAGAAAAATCTACATAGATACAAGGAGCGGGAGAGAGACATGTATGCGATGGTGGAAGCACGAGTGTGCGGGTGTATAAACCTATCTAGAGGCTAGCTAGTCGATAAATGTTTGTGAGAGAAATACGAGTCGGGGTGCGAAAGCGAGAGTTTTGTGTGTGTGAGAGAGACGGTAGTCGGGAAGGGGAGTGGAAGCAGGAGTTGTGCGTGTGTGTCTATGTGAGAGAGAGAGAGGAGACGGTAGTCGGGGTTGTCTGATCGGTAAACAAATGAATAATGTCAGTCTGAGATGGAGACGAAAAGGAGACCGCAACAAATGTTGTGTCTACAGTAGAGATAGAGAGAGTAATTTTAGTGGTATGAGTCATATGTAGAGACATATAGGGTGTGTGAGAGAATCCCATAGAGAGAAAGACAAAGTGAAAGACGAGTGGAGACTGTGTGTTTGGCGGTGAAAAAGAAAGCTTAGGTACCGAGTGATACCAGAGAACAGTAGAGACGTGAGAGATAATGAAAACCGTGTAATTTATAATGACATGGAGAGTGTGACACTTCTCAAGGGAGACGTCGAGAGACCATGTTTGCGAGGATAGGAGCAACATGAAGTGAGCGTGCGGGTGAGCTGGAGAAAAGAGAGTGATAGCTACCTGAAGGAGCATGCATGCGAGAGAGATGGGCGTGAAAGGAGTGAACAAAAAAGGGATTCAAATATTTGAATTCGAGATGATGATACATGTAATCCATACTCGAACCAAAATTGATCTATCAAACATGCATACTCATATAAATTCACGCACATCTATGTTATTTAATATGTAGATATTACTGATCCATACATTTTAGTACAACATAATTTGGTTAAATTTTTTCGAATTCAACCTTAAGATTTCGAGATCATTGTATTTTTAAATCATATTATACATATAAAGGAGCAGAATTCTTTGTTGTGCTTTTGAAAGTTTATATAAAAATGATGTATATAGAATGTAATTCCAATTGAAAATGGATCCCGCCCGAAAAAAACTAGAATACAAACGGGATTCGAATTGAGTTGGCACGGTAAACGTGCACTCTGCAAAATTTGAACGAAGCAGGGAAAGTCGCAGTAACCGCCCGAAACCAAAATCTGCGAGATGGAAATCACTACTGCCTATCCCTGCCATGCAAAGCCTATATGCTGGATTTCTATAGGTTTCGATAGGGGTAGGTTTGTAATTTCACCCAAATGTGACGTAATCGCCTCTCACCCGGATTCATACACGGTGGGTGCCAAAACACAGTGTGTCCTCGGCCGAAATCGACTCCCTCCCGGATTCATATTCATACATGGTGGGCGCCAAAAACAAACTCTCGTCGGCAAATATTTGGTGTATGCGAGATTACCGTCCTATCCCCAACCCACTAGTGTTGCTGTGATGTAGTAGAAATTTGAAACGGGGGCTAAGTTTGTAAATTTACTCGCATTTGAGACAAGCGCGCCCTGAATACATGGTTCCCCCTTCCTCTCTACCTCCCTTTTCCCCATTCGTACTCCGTGGGTGCCAAAACACCCTCTCCACCCCACCCTCCTCCGTCCGCCACCCCATCCACCGCCGTCCTCCTCCACCATGCCGGAGCTGATACCTCGACGTCGCCGTCCATTACAAGAGATCGACCTCTCTCATCCACGGCTTCGGACCGGGATCCTTGCATCCCGTCCTCTCGCTTCATCCCCGCCGTCGTCCACCTTGTCGGCGCCGCTCCTATGACCGTCTCATCCACCACGCCCCACCGCCACCGTCTACCCTCCTAGATCTGCTTCCACGCTGCCGACAGCCATCGCTACCGCAACACCATCAAATTCTCAACAGATGCGTACACGGCGCCACACCAGAGGCGATACTCTTTCGTATCTGCTCAACTTATTTATCGCAGCAAGAAAATAGATTGCCACTGCTTTACTCTGATTTCTTGTCTTGGTTACGAAGTTGCCTTTGTCCGGTTTGCACCTTCAGATCCGCCATGGCACGCTCAACACCATACTCGCAATGCTTATGGTTTTCCCCTTTTATATTCCACACTAGTTAAATCACAGTAGACTAAATTTCAAAATTGGGTTAGTCGATTTTTCAGAGCTTGCCGGAGTTCGCCGGTGCGATCGAAGGGGCTCGGGTGGGGACGGTGGTTGTGGGGGCGGTGGTGGGGCCTCATTGAATGAAGAAAACTCGACGCGGGTGGGGGCGGAGGTGGGGGTGGCAGAGGAACACAGGCGGTGGGGCCGGTGGTTCGGCCGGCGGCCCGTGCGGTGTTCTGTATGGGAAGCACAGTATGTTCCTTGTCAGGAAGGGGAGCAGGGACATCTGCAGTCAACAGCTGATAGAGCTGGCATGTACGTGATCGATAGGCTTTCAATTACTAGCGGCAATACAACACCGTAATTTCCAGCCAGTTCCACTTTTCCGATTTATATATCTTGGTTATGGTGTACCCCTGTTATGTACACTATGATCTGCCTAGTTGCTGTGTGCTCTTGTTATCATGGTTTGGCAATAAACTCTCTATACAGTATATTATGAACCTATCATCTGCCGGCTATCCTTACTTCTGGAGCCTATTTTTTGTGTACTTGTGCCAGATTATATAAATGCACGCACCATATTACAGCACACATGAGCTCTCTCATCAGAATCCAGTGATAGCACACAAGTGTTTACAGGGGCGCCCCTATATTAGACTATCATTTGCATTACAAAGATAATCTCACAACTATTTATGTTTTCATGGTTCTCAGATATTATACGCAATTACAGTGAATATCAGAATCCGCGCATCAGAAGAATATTTTGCAACACTGCAATGACTTACAAAATTGGCAGCAAGGCATTGAGTGCCATTCTGGAAGCAATGAAACTCGTATGCTCCCCACCTGTTGATTCTTGTTCAGAATATCATCCTAATGACTATTCTAACCTCGAGGAGTCAAAGGCAGATGGCCTATCCTGTTCACCCATCAAGGTGAATGTTCTAATTTGGCAAGGTTTTATTGATTGCACGTATCTTGCATATGTTGTCTTGCATTTCTTCTACTTTGTTGCATCGCCATCTGCTTAGTTTACTCATCATATATGTCGAGATGTCATGCCCATCCATTATCAATACATATTACATTTGTCATCATACCATGTTTTTCCACTCAAATGATGTTCTTGTGCATCAGACATCAAAAAGGAAGAGGGTGATTGCCGAACCTGAAGGAGCACCAGCAAAGTCCTTCAAAAACGTGGTGGTGCCGGAGAAATCAGACAGCACACCACTTATATTGGCTGTACAACCAGTGACACAAAACATAGGACCGACTCCAGCAGACTGTACCCATACTTCACTGGCCACACCACTAGCCCCACCACACAGGACGTGCACTCCAGCAATACGTATACCGATTTCATTTGCCATAGCACCAGCTGTACCACAGAAAAATCCCACTCCAGCAAAAAGTACAGCAAGTCCACCGGCCGAAGACCTATCCCAACTGCAGAGATGGCCAATTCTTGCAGATTGGAACCCCGTTCCATTTATTCCTAGTTTAAAAGACAATGCTTTCAATGTTGTTAGAGACTACATGCATATATTCCCATCATGGGAAGATTATTGTGAAGACAAACACCATTTTTACATCTTCCTATCCAAATTACGTGTAAGTGCTATTATTCATGGTTATTATTTTCTTGTTTTCTGCTGATTGAACACATCAATGATTTACATTACATTGTTGTAACTAGGGAGGGTCAATCTGGATAGTCATGACGAGCAAAGCTTGCTTGTGCTTTTCAAGGAAGCATTGCAGCAGTATCGGTGTTACCTGAGGAAATCACACTTTAATGGCAAGTCTATAAACGAATTTCTGGTGAAGTCTCCTGTGCTAAATTTAGAAGACATTGAATGGAAAAACCTTGTTATGCACTGGTCTCGTTCCCAGGATGAGGTACTGTCTATGAAATCACATGACAATTTGAACTTCTACTTTTCCGCATGTGCCTTACGGATCTTTTTTGCAGGAAATCTGCTCGAGGAAGAATTCCAGTTTGACAAGAACGACAGGATATCGCAAATATGTTGCCCGCTGCTTTGCTCTTGTTAGTACCTGTTGTCCTGTATCACTGTACTTGCATACATACCTGGTTCATTATGTGACAGCAGTATGCATGATAACTTGCTTATCAATTGTTCTCTCCAAATTATCTGATCTGTATGAATGGTTACATTAGTGTAGAATATATCCAATGCCAATGTTTTTTTAGCTCTGCATTGTTCTTGTAAGTACATGCTGTCCTTTATCACTGTACTTATAATGACAGGTAGTTGTTCATGTACCATCACTCTGCAGCTTATTTTCCTTTGCCCTCCATTTTCTACACATCAGATCTATATTTACTCTTACCATTAGGTTGGTACTGAAGAAGTTTAGTTGTGCATTGCTCTTGGCTGTACCTTTTGCCTGTATCGCTGCACTTACATTTATAGTTACTTGGTTATGTAGCATCACTCTTCATCTTATCTTAAATATTCTCCATTTTTTCATATATTATCACATCTATATTTACTCTTAACAAAATGTAGAATAAAGGCAATGCGAAGAAGATTCTGTGGTAAACTTCTTGAATTGCCCCCCCCCCATCAGCATGGATAAGGCCTTTATAGAGCCTGTCTTCACCAATAATGTAAGTTTGTCCATCTCAAGCCTTCAAACTTTGTTGTATATATTTGGTTAGGCATGACTGCAACAACTGTTTATTTTTTGTGTTTGCATCAAATTGCTTGTTTAAAGTTTATTATATGTAGTTCATAAACAAAAGTTCGTCCTTTCTCAATTTAAGTTTTCAGTTGTACAACCAAGTTCCTTCTTCATAACATGTAAATTAAACTATACAGAGCAAGTGGTCTTCTTTTGCACTGCATGTATGCTTCTGTTCTTCATCTGTAATCCAGTGGTGTGGTGAACCTACCCACTACAGCACAATGTCATATTCTGCAATGTCTTAACTATGAAAAATGTCATATCATTATACTATTATTTAAACCGTCTCTTTATTTGCCAATCTGAAATGGTATAAATTGACACCACACTAACCATTGATACTTATGAGTTCTTGATCTGTAGTCCAGTGGTGTCGTGAAGCTACCAACTCCTCCACAATGTCATTTCCTGCCATGTCTTGACCTGAACAATACCATATTGTGTTAATGTGTAGGATCGAAAGTATGTCTAGAGGGGGGGGGTGATTAGACTACTTGACCAAATAAAAGCTTAACCTTTTCTCAATTTTAGTTCTTGGCAGATTTTAGCTAATTTAGGACAAGTCAAGCAATCATCACATAATTCAAGCAAGCATGCAAAGAGTATATAGGCAGCGGAAAGTAAAGCATGCAACTTGCAAGAATGTAAAGGGAAGGGTTTGGAGAATTCAAACGCAATTGGAGACACGGATGTTTTTCCCGTGGTTCGGATAGGTGGTGCTATCCTACATCCACGTTGATGGAGACTTCAACCCACGAAGGGTAACGGTTGCACGAGTCCACACAGGGCTCCACCCAAGGGTAACGGTTGCGCGAATCCACACAGGGCTCCACCCACGAAGGGTCCACGAAGAAGCAACCACCCACAAAGGGTCCACGAAGAAGCAACCTTGTCTATCCCACCATGGCCATCGCCCACACAGGACTTGCCTCACTAGCGGTAGATCTTCACGAAGTAGGCAATCTCCTTGCCCTTACAAACTCCTTGGTTCAACTCCACAATCTTGTCGGAGGCTCCCAAGTGACACCTAGCCAATCTAGGAGACACCACTCTCCAAGAAGTAACAAATGGTGTGTAGGTAATGAAATCCTTGCTCTTGTGCTTCAAATGATAGTCTCCCCAACACTCAACTCTCTCTCATAGGATTTGGATTTGGTGGAAAGAAGGTTTGAGTGGAAAGCAACTTGGGAAGGCTAGAGATCAAGATTCATATGGTAGGAATGGAATATCTTGGTCTCAACACATGAGTAGGTGGTTCTCTCTCAGAACATATGAGTTGGAATGGTGTGTGTGTTCTGATGGCTCTCTCTTCGAATGAGAAGAAGGTGGAGGGGTATATATAGCCTCCACACAAAATCCAACCGTTACACAGTTTTCCAATCTCGGTGGGACCGAATCAATAAACTCGGTCGGACCGAAAATGTAAACCTAGTGACCGTTAGAGATTTTCGGTGGGACTGATATGCAACTCGGTAGGACCGATATGGTTAGGGTTTGGGCATAACGTAATCTCGGTGAGACCGATTACACAAACTCGGTGAGACCGAATTTGGTAATTAGCTAACCAGAGAGTTGGTCAGGCAAACTCGGTGGGACCGATTTGCTCTTTCGGTGAGACCGAGTGGAACTCGGTGAGACCGAAAAGTTACAAAGGGGAAACACTGAGTTTACATTGCAATCTCGGTGGGACCGATTCGCTCTTTTGGTGAGACCGAAAACTTACGAAAGGGAAACAGAGAGTTTGCAACCCCATCTCGGTGAGACCGAGATCCCTATCGGTAGGACCGAATTGCTAGGGTTTGGCAGTGGCTAATGACAAGTGAAACTCGGTGGCGCCGGATAGGAAGAATCGGTAGGACCGAGTTTGGCTTAGGGTTTAGGTCATATGTGGATATGGGAAAGTAGTTGAGGGTTTTGGAGCATATCACTAAGCACATGAAGCAAGAGGCTCATTAAGCAACACCTCATCCCTCCTTGATAGTATTGGCTTTTTCTAAAGACTCAATGTGATCTTGGATCACTAAAATATAAAATGAAGAGTCTTGAGCTTTTGAGCTTGAGCCAATCCTTTGTCCTTAGCATTTTGAGGGTTCCACTTTCACATCCATGCCATGCCAATCATTGAGCTTTCCTGAAATAATCATCTTGGAATAGTATTAGCTCAATGAGCTATATGTTGTTATGAATTACCAAAACCACCTAGGGATAGTTGCACTTTCATAATGCAAATTTAAACTGTGTCACTTTATTCGTCAGTAAGAAATGTGATGAATTGTCAGCACTGATACTTTTATGTGCAAAACCTGTCATCTATCTGCTTGTTTATGTTTCAGAGTGAGGAAGATATAAGTGTTGAAGAAGCGTAGTCTCATCATCTTGCTCAGCTGCTTGCGCTGCAGCTCCCCAGCAGGGCTAACCTTTCTTGAACTCTATTGAAGTGTTGTCGGTTTTGTATATTATTTTGTCGGCGTGTTTATTTGCACTGGTGGCGATCTTTGATGCCCAGTGTATGTAATTTGCTATCTGCTTGTGCTTTATTATCATAGTGGCGAACTTTGATGCCTAGTGGATTTAATATGCCGTAATTTCTTTAATGTATAGTATAGGTTTTTTCTTATTCACGATGCTGTAGTTATTTTACTGTATATATCCTGTCTTCGCAGTAAACCGGCCAAACCGTAAAATTACGGTACATAATCGGGTCGTCATGCAATCACGATGTAGGTTGGGCCTGAAACATGCCGATCAGCTCACGGGCCGGCAGCAGCCCGAAATGAACCCTGGCCCATGATTGTGCGAATCAAATCACGGGCTTTTAACAGGCCGAAAAATTGTCTCGGTCCTTGTTTGGCCCAATCAGATATCGGCTGCGAGCAGGCCGGATGCAAAGCGGACCGTAGTTAGGCCCAACTATATGACGGGCTTTTAACAGGCTGAAATTAATATAGGGCCGAAACGTTAAACAGGCCCTTAACAGGCCAACACTAATATTAGGCCAAATTACTAAGTGGGCCTTTAGCAAGTGGGCCCAAAAGCATAGTGTCCAGTTGACGGGCCGAATCTGATATGGGCCATAATTAGGCCCAAAACCTCTTAAAGGGTCGGACCTGATCTGGGCCATAATTTGGCCCAGAACGTGGTAGGCTTTTAACGGGCCGGATCTCATATGGGCCACTATTAGGCCCGGAGCGTGGCAGGCCATTGATAGACCGGATCAAATATGGGCCGGCATTTGGCCCAAAACATGGCAGCCAGTTAATGGGCCGGCCTACTAGGGTCTTCAAAATCTTGTGGGCCTACAGCTAGGCCGGCCCATTAATGTCGGCAAAATCTCATGGGCCTTTAGCTGGGCCGGCCCATTATGATCCGTAAGAATTTTGTGGGCCTTTACCTGGGCCGGCCTATTATGGCACACAAAAATCTTGTGGGCCTTTACCTGGGCCGGCCCATTATGGCCCGCGAAATCTTGTGGGCCTTTAGCTGGGCCAGCCCATTATGGTCCGCAAAATCTCGTGTGCCTTTAGCTGGGCCGGCCCATTATGGTCCGCAAAATCTTGTGGACCTTTAGTTGGGCCGGCCCATTTAAACTTGTTGGGCCATGCCACGTGTCGACGTATCATAGGCGCCTTCTGTCCAGTGAGTGGATAACATCTGTCCCGACGATGAGCCGACACGTGTTTCCTCTAGCCAATGATGATTTTACATGTGGAAAATCCCCATTGGTCGGGGCTGTTAACGGGTTATCGGATCCAAAACCCGACCCGATAGCTTAACGGTGTTCCGTTACGGTGGATGCCACGTGTCGGTCACCCTTGACGAAAGCACTTCTGTGACGCGCGATTTATTGTCATGGAAGTGGACACTTCCGTGATGATAATTTTGGTAATGTCATGGAACACTTCTACGACAGCACAGGTATGACTATCTTGATTCTGTCATAAATTTGTCATGGATGTACATGCATGACAAAAAAAGCGACCTACTGTGACAAACACGTATCATCATGGAAGTGTATTTTTTTGTAGTGCAAGTAACATACCGTTGACAAAGGGAATAACGTATGTTGTCATTACGTTACGACCGATAAAGATCTTCATAGAATATGTGGGAACCAATATGAGCATCCAGGTTACGCTGTTGGTTATTGACCGGAGAGGTGTCTCGGTCATGTCTGCATAGTTCTCGAACCCGTAGGCTCCGCACGCTTAATGTTTGATGACTATTTTGTATTATATGAGTTATGTGATTTGGTGACCGAATGTTGTCCGGAGTCCCGAATGAGATCACGGACATGACGAGGAGTCTCGAAATGGTCGAGAGGTAAAGATTCATATATAGGACCGTAGTATTCGGACACCGGAAGTGTTTCGAGGGTACCCGGTACGTATCGAGTCACCAGAAGGGGTTCCGGGCACCCCCGGCAAAGATATGAGCCTTATTCGGCCAAGGGCGGGACAGACCAGCCCCTAAGGGGCTGGTGCGCCCCCATATGGGCAGGCCTAAGTGTAGAAAGGAAAAGGGGAGGAGGAAAGGAAACAAAGGGAATAGGATTCCCCTTCCTTTCCCCTCTCCCCTCTTTCCTTCCCCCTTCCGGAGATAAGGAAAGGGGGAGGCCGAAATGAAGGAGGCCCCCAAGTAGGATTCCTCCTACTTGGGGCGCCCCATGGCTGTTCCCCTCCCCCTCCCACCTATATATATGTGGGGAGGGGGCGCCTAGAACACACAACAAACATTGTTAGCCATGTGCGGCGCCCCCCTCCACAATTTACGCTTCCGGTCATATTCACGTAGTGCTTAGGCGAAGCCCTGTGCGGATCACTTCACCATCACCGTCACCATGCCATCGTGCTGACAAAACTCGGAGGTGCCGTACGCTCGGTTCTTGATCGGTCTGAGCGAGAAGAAGTTCGACTACATCAACTGTGTTGTCAAACGCTTCCGCTTTCGGTCTACAAGGGTACGTGGACACACTCTCCCCCTCTCGTTGCTATGCATCTCCTAGATAGATCTTGCGTGATCATAGGATTTTTTTTTTAAATTGCATTCTACGTTCCCCAACAGTGGCATCCGAGCCAGGTCTATGCGTAGATGATATGCACGAGTAGAACACAAAGAGTTGTGGGCGATCATAGTCATACTGCTTACCACCAATGTCTTATTTTGATTCGGCGGTATTGTTGGTTGAAGCGGCCCGGACCAACCTTACAAGACCACGTTCATGAGACCGGTTCCACCGACAGACATTCAACTTGTTTTGCATAAAGGTGGCTGGCGGCTGTCTGTTTCTCCAACTTAGTTTGAATCTAATTTGACTACGGCCGGTCCTTGTTGAAGGTTAAAACATCACACTTGACGAAAAATTGTTGTGGTTTTGATGCGTAGGTACGAACCGTTCTTACTAGAAGCCCATAGCAGCCACGTAAAACTTGGAACAACAAAGTAGAAGACGTCTAACTTGTTTTTGCAGGGCATGTTGTGATGTGATATGGTCAACACATGATGTGATATACGTTATTGTATGAGATGATCATGTTTTTGTAAAAGTTATCGGCAACTGGCAGGAGCCTTATGGTTGTCCCTTTATTGTATGAAATTCAATCACCATGTAATTTCTTTACTTTATCACTATGCATTAGCGATAGTTGTAGAAGCAGTAGTTGGCGAGGCGACAACGACACTACGATGGAGATCAAGGTGTCAAGCTGGTGACGATGGAGATCATGATGGTGCTTTGGAGATGGAGATCAAAGGCACAAGATGATGATGGCCATATCATGTCACATATTTGATTGCATGTGATGTTTATCTTTTATGCATCTTATTTTGCTTAGTACGGCGGTAGCATTATAAGATGATCCCTCACTAAATTTCAAGGTATAAGTGTTCTCCCTGAGTATGCACCATTGCGACAGTTCATTGTGCCGAGACACCACGTGATGATCGGGTGTGATAAGCTTTACATTCACATACAACGGGTGCAAGACAGTTTTGCATGTGCGGAATACTCGGGTTAAACTTGACGAGCCTAGCATGTGCATATATGGCCTCGGAACACTGAGACCGAAAGGTCAAATGTGAATCATATAGTAGATATGATCAACATAGAGATGTTCACCATTGAAAACTACTCCATCTCATGTGATGATCGGACATGGTTTAGTTGATATGGATCACGTGATCATTTAGATTACTAGAGGGAAATCTATCTAAGTGGGAGTTCTTAAGTAATATGATTAATTGAACTTAATTTATCATGAACATATTCCTGATAATATTTTGCATATCTATGTTGTAGATCAATAGCTCGCGTATACTCCCATGTTTTATTCTTGATATGTTCCTAGAGGAAACTAAGTTGAAAGATGATAGTTGCAATGATGCGGGCTGAGTCCGTGATATGAGCATTATCCTCATTGTTGCACAGAAGAATTATGTCCTTGATGCACCGCTAGGTGACAAACCTATTGCAGGAGCAAATGCAGACGTTATGAACATTTGACAAGCTCGGTACGATGACTACTTGATAGTTTAGTGCACCATGCTTTACGGCTTAGAACCGGGACTTCAAAAATGTTTTGAATGCCATGGAGCATATGAGATGTTCCAAGAGCTGAAAATGATATTTCAGTCTCATGCCCATTTTAAGAGGTATGAGACCTCTGACAAGTACTTTGCCTACAAGATGGAGGAGAATAGCTCAGCTAGTGGGCATGTGCTCAGAATGTCTGGGTACTACAATCGCTTGAATTAAGTAGGAGTTAATCTTCTAGATAAGATAGTGCTTGACAGAGTTCTCTAGTCACTATCACCAAGTTACTAGGACTTCATGATGAACTATAATATGAAAGGGATGACGAAAATGATTCCCAAGCTCTTCGCGATGCTGAAATCGGCAATGGTAGAAATCAAGAAATGGCATCAAGTGTTGATGGTTAACAAGACCACTAGTTTCAAGAAAAAGGGCAAGGGAAAGAAAGGGAATTTCAAGAAGAATGGCAAGCAAGTTGCCACTCGAGTGAAGAAGCCCAAAGCTAGACCTAATCCTGAAACTAAGTGCTTCTAATGCAAAGGGAATGGTCACTGGAAGCAAAACTACCCCCAAATACTTGGAGGATAAGAAGGATGGCAAAATGAACAAAGGTATATTTGATATACATGTTATTGATGTGTACTTCACTAGTGTTCATAGTAGCCCCCTTGGTATTTAATACCGATTCAGTAGCTAAGGTTTGTAACTCAAAACAGGAGTTGCAAAATGAACAGATACTAGTTAAGGCCGAGGTGACGATGTGTGTTGGAAGTGATTCCAAGGTTGATAAGATCACCATCGCACACTCCCTTTACCTTCGGGATTAGTGCTGAATCTAAATTAAATGTTATTTGGTGTTTGTGTTGAGCATGAATATGATTGGATCATGTTTATTGCAATACGGTTATTCATTTAAGTCAAAGAATAATTGTTACTCTATTTACATGAATAAAACCTTCTATGGTCAAACACTCAATATAAATGGTTTATTGAATTTTGATTGTAATGATACACATATTCATAATATTGATGTCAAAAGATGCAAAGTTGATAATGATAGTGCAACATATTTGTGGCATTGCCGTTTAGGTCATATTGGTGTAAAGCACATGAAGAAACTCCATGCGAATGGATTTTTGGAATCACTTGATTATGAATCATTTGATGCTTGTGAACCATGCCTCATGGGCAAGATGACTAAGACACCGTTCTCCAGAACAATGGAGCGAGCCGCTGACTTATTGGAAATAATACATGCCGATGTATGTGGTCCGATGAGTGTTGAGGCTCGCGGCGGGTATCGTTTGTGACGCCCCCGATTCAATCGTACACTAATTATAAACGCAAACGTGTACAATCAAGATCAGGGACTCACGGGAAGATATCACAACACAACTCTACAAATAAAATAAGCCATACAAGCATCATATTACAAGTCAGGGGCCTCGAAGGCTCGAATACAAGAGCTCGATCATAGACGAGTCATCGGAAGCAACAATATCTGAGTACAGACATAAGTTAAACAAGTTTGCCTTAAGAAGGCTAGCACAAACTAGGATACAGATCGAAAGAGGCGCATGCCTCCTGCCTGGGATCCTCCTAAACTACTCCTGGTTGTCGTCAGCGGGCAGCACGTAGTAGTAGGCACCTCCCGAGTAGTAGTAGTCGTCGTCGACGGTGGCGTCTGGCTCCTGGGCTCCAACGTCTGGTCGCAGCAATCGGGTATAGAAAGGGGGAAAAGAGGGAGCAAAGCAATCGTGAGTACTCATTCAAAGTACTCGCAAGCAAGGAGCTACACTACATATGTATGCATTGGTATCAAATGGAATAAGGGTATCATATGTGGACTGAACTGTAGAATGCCGGAATAAGAGGGGGATAGCTAGTCCTTTCGAAGACTACGCTTCGGGTAACCTCCATCTTGCAGCAGAAGAAGAGAGTAGATGGTAAGTTCACCAAGTAACATCGCATAGCATAATCCTAACCGATGATCTTTCCCTCGTCGTTCTGTGAGAGAGAGATCACCGGTTGTATCTGGCACTTGTAAGGGTGTGTTTTATTAAGTATCCGGTTCTAGTTGTCATAAGGTCAAGGTACAACTCCGGGTCGTCCTTTTACCGAGGGACACGGCTATTCGAATAGATCAACTTCCCTGCAGGGGTGCACCACATAACCCAACACGCTCAATCCCATTTGGCCGGACACACTTTCCTGGGTCATGCCCGGCCTCGGAAGATCAACACGTCGCGGCCCTAGCTAGGCACAATAGAGAGGCCAGCATGCCGCTCTAAGTGCTATGGCGCAGGGGTTTGGGCCCATCGTCCATTGCACACCTGCACGTTGCATGGGCGGCCGGAGAGCAGACCTAGCAACCTTCATTACAAAGGAAGTTGCGTTACGCGGTCCAACCCAGCGCGCGCCACTCAGTCGCTGACGTCACGAAGGCTTCGGCTGATACCACGACGTCGAGTGCCCATAACTGTCCCCGCGTAGATGGTTAGTGCGTATAGGCCAGTGGCCAGACTCATATCAAATACCAAGATCTCGTTAAACGTGTTATCTTGAAATAACCGCGAACGCCGACCAGGGCCAGGCCCACCTCTCTCCTAGGTGGTCTCAACCTGCCCTGTCGCTTCGCCACAAAGATTCACACAGAGGGTCGTTGGGACAAAGGTCCTTTCAGCCCCCAATCCGTGAATCACTCGCGGGTGCTCCACGAGCCGACCCGACTTTAGTCACCACATGTATCACGTATAAAGTATATAGTATATACCCGTGATCACCTCCCGAGTGATCACGACCCGATAGTATAGCATGGCATACGGAGAAGAATGTAGGGCCACTGATGATAAACTAGCATCCTATACTAAGCATTAAGATTGCAGATAAAGGTAACAACAATAATAGCAAGGACAGGATATGCATCAGGATAGGATTAACGGAAAGCAGTAACATGCTACACTACTCTAATGCAAGCAGTATAGAGGAGAGTAGGCGATATCTGGTGATCAAGGGGGGGGGGCTTGCCCGGTTGCTCTGGCAAGAGAGAGGAGTCGTCAACACCGTAGTCGTACTGGGTAGCAGCGGCGTCGGTCTCGATGTCTAGCGAGAGAAGAGAGGAAAGAAACAATAAATATCAAGCAAACAGATGCAAGACATGACAAAGCGTAATGTTAGGTGTGCCCTAACACGGTATGAGGTGGTACCGGTGAAGGGGGAAAACATTCGGGAAAATATCCCCGGTGTTTCGCGTTTTCGGACAGACGAACCGGAGGGGAAAAGTTGCGTGTTTGCTATGCTAGGGATGCGTGATGGACGAACGGGCTGCGTATCCGGATTCGTCTCATCGTTCTGAGCAACTTTCATGTACAAAGTTTTTTCATCCGAGTTACGATTTATTTTATATCAATTTTGAACGTTTTTAAACCATTTTTAGAATTAACAGAATTAATTTAATTCTAAAATTCATTTATGACATCAGCATGACATCAAGGTGGCGTCAGCAGTCAGTTGATTAGTCAAACTGACGCGTGGGTCCTGCATGTCATAGGTTGTTTAGTTAATTAACAGTAGTTAATTAGGTTAACTAAACATAATTAATTAAGTTAATTAATTAAGTTAATTAATTAATATTTTTATTTTATTTTATTTTATTTTATTGATCTAATGATTCTCACATGGGTTATTATACCGGGGGGGGGGGGGGGGTGTTATTTGCTAAAGGGGATTAGCCCCTAATCTGGATAGGGCCGGCCCCATCTGGCACGGACTCCACCGAGCCCCTCCAGTGGCTGGGCGCGCACGGGAGCAACGAGCTCCGGCGGCCAGGGGGACGGAAGTGGGCCGACGCGCATTGGGGTAGGGGGCCGCCGGCGCGGGCAGGGCGCAGCCGCCAAGCGGGTGAGGAGGGCGCGGCGCGGCGACACGCAGCAGTAGGAGGAGCGGCAAGGCAGTTGAGGCCGAGCGCGCGCAAGCGGCCAGGAGTAGCGAGCGGTTGCAGGCGGACGAGGCCAGGCGCGGCGCGGCCACGGGCGCAGGCGGGCAGCGGGAAGGCTGGGCAATAGGCGAGCTTCGGCGGGCGCCAGCGTGCAGCAGTAGCAGAGTGCAGCAGCAGGTAGTAGCAGAGGATGGCCGGGAGCAGCGGTAGTGGTCGGCAGAAGAGCAAGCAGGCGCGGGGCGAGGAGCCGACGAACACGGGCAACGTAGGGGCGCGGCCAAGGGCGCACCGCGCGTGTGGGAGTGCGGCCAGACTAGTAGGGGGCGGCGAGCAAGGGGCGGACCCGCACAGGAGCTCGGGTGCGGCAAAAGTAAGGTCCGGCCATGGCGGTGGGGGTGCGGCATACGGCGACGGATCGACGGAGTAAGGGACGGGATCGGACGAGGGGCTCACAGCGGTGCTCGTGGAGGGCTCGGGGAGGCCGGGGTGAGCAGACGGCGGCGGATCGGGCGGCGGGGTCGCGGTGGCCGTGGCAGGGAAGATGACCCGATGACGGGGCTGCACGGCATTTTGGCCTCGATCCACAGGCGAGGACGAACTAGACGAGGGTGACGAGGCTCCGGGGCACCTTCTTGTAGCTCGGGGAAGCTCCGTTGCACGTCAACGACGGTGACGTAGTGACGGCCGAGCTCGGGCAGCTCGCGCGAGAGGGAGAGGTAAGAGGAGAGGGGAAAACGAGGGGAGTGGGGGACTAGGGTTTCTAGGAGGGAGAGAGGGGCGTCCGAGGGGACTAGTAGGCGGGGGGGCATGGATGCCCGGCGCGTGTCCACGGCCGGCCATGGCGCCGTGGATGCGTTGCCACGATCCCCCCTGATGAACAGAGGAGGGGGACGGCAGTAAGTGGGCCGGCCTTGTGGCTAAGGCCCAGGGAGAAAGCTGGGGGGGGGGGGGGGGGGGTCTTTTTCTTTACTTTGAAATCCTTTTCTATTCTTTTCTCTTTTGTTTTCTTTCTTTTGTGTTTTATATTTACTTTTAGCACTAAACCATATTTCTGAAAAATGTGTGGCTGGTCTCCAAAATCAGTAAGCAATATCCCTCACTGCCACAAAAAGTTTAAACCCGAATAAAATAGTTTAGTATTTATAGTTAATAAAAGGCATTTAAATAATTGTTTTGTCGCTGTTTTATCTACTATAGTGCATTTAAATATTTTATTTGAATATGGGTTCTTCACTGTGATTACCTATGCAATATTTGTCATAGCCCGAACATTTTGGTCTTAACCTTTGAAAACTTCTGTTCTTTGCCTTTAAATTCAAATTTGAATTTGGATCGATTTTGAACTAATACGAGATTAACAACAGTAACCGTGGTGACATGGCATCATTAATGTGGGATTACTGTAGCCTAATTATCTGGGCGTCACATCGTTATCTTCTGACCTTCATAGATGATTTGAGCAGATATGGGTATATCTACTTAATGAAACACAAGTCTGAAGCATTTGAAAAGTTCAAAGAATTTCAGAGTGAAGTGGAGAATCATCGTAACAAGAAAATAAAGTTTCTATTATCTGATCGCGGAAACGAATATTTGAGTTACGAGTTTGGCCTTCATTTAAAACAATGTGCAATAGTTTCACAACTCGCGCCACCTGGAACACCACAGCATAATAGTGTCTCCGAACATCGTAACCGTACTTTATTAGATATGGTGCGATCTATGATGTCTCTTACCGATTTACAACTATCGTTTTGGGGTTATGCATTAGAGACAACTGTATTCACGTTAAATAGGGCATGGTCTAAATCCGTTGAGATGACACCGAATGAACTGTGGTTTAGCAAGAAACCTAAGCTGTCGTTTTTTAAAGTTTGGGGTTGCGATGCTTATGTGAAAAAGCTTCAGCCTGATAAGCTCGAACCCAAATCGGAGAAGTGCGTCTTCATAGGATACCCAAAAGAAACTGTTGGGTACACCTTCTATCACAGATCCGAAGGCAAGATCTTTGTTGCTAAAATTGGATCCTTTTTAGAGAAGGAGTTTCTCTTAAAAGAAGTGAGTGGGAGGAAAGTAGAACTTGATGAGGTAATTGTACCTTGTCTCAAATTGGAAAGTAGCTCATCATTGAAAACCATTCTCGTGATGCCTGCACCAACTAGTGAGGAAGCTAATCATAATGATCATGAAACTTCGGATCAAGTTACTACCAAACCTCATAAGTCAACTAGAGCACGTACCACACCCGAGTGGTACGGTAATCCTGTTCTGGAAGTCATGTTATTAGACCATGACGAACCTACGAACTATGAGAAAGCGATGATGAGCCTAGATTCCGATGGTTTGAGGCCATGAAATCTGAGATAGGATCCATGTATGAGAACAAAGTATGGACTTTGATTGACTTTCCCGATGATCAGCGAGCCATTGAGAATAAATGGATCTTCCAGAGGAAGACGGACGCTGATAGTAGTGTTACTATCTACAAAGCTCGAATTGTCGCAAAAGGTTTATCGACAAGTTCAAGGTGTTGACTACGATGAGATTTTCTCACTCGTATCGATGCTTAAAGTTTGTCCGGATCATGTTAGCAATTGCCGCATTTTATGAAATCTTGCAAATGGATGTCAAAACTGCATTCCTTAATGGATTAAAGAAGAGTTGTATATGATGCAACCAGAAGGCTTTCTCAATCCTAAAGGTGCTAACAAAGTGTGCAGGCTCTAGCGATCCATCTATGGACTGGTGCAAGCATCTTGGAGTTGGAATATACGCTTTGATGAGTTGATCAAAGCATATAGTTTTAGATAGACTTGCGGTGAAGCCTGTATTTACAAGAAAGTGAGTGGGAGCACTACAACCTTTCTGATAAGTATATGTGAATGACATATTGTTGATCGGAAATGATGTAGAATTTTTCTAGAAAGCATAAAGGAGTGTTTGAGAGGATTTTTTCAAAGAAAGACCTCAGTGAAGCTACTTACATATTGGGCATCAAGATCTATAAAGATAGATCAAGACGCTTGATAAGACTTTCGATGAGTACATACCTTGATAAGATTTTGAAGGAGTTCAAAATGGATCAGTCAAAGGAGTTCTTGCCTGAGTTGTAAGGTATGAAGTTGAGTAAGACTCAAAACCCGACCATGGCAGAAGATAGAGAGATAATGAAAGCCATTCCCTACCAGACCTATTGTGTACCTTGCCATGAGTTTGGCAAAGGGGTACAATAGAGATCCAAGAGTAGATCACTGGACAACGGTCAAATATTATCTTTAGAGGACTAAGGAAATATTTCTCGGTTATGCAGGTAATAAAGAGTTCATCGTAAAGAGTTACGTCGATGCAAATTTTAACACCGATCTGGATGACTCTGAGTCTCAAACTGGATACATATTGAAAGTGGGAGCAATTAGCTAGAGTAGCTCGATGCAGAGCATTGTAGACATAGAAAAAATTGCAAAGTACATACGGCTCTAAATGTGGCAGACCCGTTGACTAAACTTCTCTCATAAGCAAAACATGATCACACCTCAGTGCTGATATGGACTCGACTAGACGACAAGTCACTGGTTGGTCCAATCCTTCACGGTACTTACAAAACAACAACAAACGGCGACAGCTACCGTCACAGAAAATAGATAGCAGACATAGAAGAAGAATAGGCCTTTGGATCATGGAAATATCAAGAAACCAAAGGAGTAGACTTGCACCAAAATTAACCCAAAGTTAATCACAACAGCGCAGCAGCAGCTGCTACCTCTTGAGCATTGTGTTCGTTTTCCCTAAAGAGGAAGGGATGATGCAGCAAAGTAGTGTAAGTATTTCCCTCAGTTTTTGAGAACCAAGGTATCAATACAGTAGGAGGCTACGCGCGAGTCCCTCGCACCTGCACAAAACAAATAAATCCTCGCAACCAACGCAAATAGGGGTTGTCAATCCCTATAAGGCCACTTACGAGAGTGAGATCTGATAGATATGATAAGATAATATTTTTGGTATTTTTATGATAAAAGATGCAAAGTAAAATAAAGGCAAAGTAAATAGCAAAGGAAATAACTAAGTAGTAGGAGATCAATATGATAAAGATAGACCCGGGGGCCATAGGTTTCACTAGTGGCTTCTCTCGAGAGCATAAGTATTCTACGGTGGGTGAACAAATTACTGTTGAGCAATTGACAGAATTGAGCATAGTTATGAGAATATCTAGGTATGATCATGTATATAGGCATCACGTCCGAGACAAGTAGACCGACTCCTGCCTGCATCTAGTACTATTACTCCACTCATCGACCGCTATCCAGCATGCATCTAGAGTATTAAGTTAAAAACAGAGTAACGCCTTAAGCAAGATGACATGATGTAGAGGGATAGACTCATGCAATATGAAGAAAACCCCATCTTGTTATCCTCGATGGCAACAATACAATACGTGCCTTTTTGCCCTTACTGTCACCGGGAAAGGACACTATAAGATTGAACACAAAGCTAAGCACTTCTCCCATTGCAAGAAAGATCAATCTAGTAGGCCAAACCAAACTGATAATTCGAAGAGACTTGCTAAGATAACCAATCACACATAAAAGAATTCAGAGAAGATTCAAATATTATTCATAGATAGACTTGATCATAAACCTACAATTAATCAGTCTCAACAAACACACCGCAAAAAGAAGATTACATCGAATAGTTCTCCACAAGAGAGGGGGAGAACATTGTATTGAGATCCAAAAAGAGAGAAGAAGCCATCTAGCTACTAACTATGGACCCGTAGGTATGAGGTGAACTACTCACACTTCATCGGAGGGGCTATGGTGTTGATTTAGAAGCCCTCCGTGATCGATGCCCCCTCCGGCGAAGCTCCGGAACAGGCCCCAAGATGGGATCTCGTGGATACAGAAAGTTACGATGGTGGAATTAGGGTTTTGGCTCCCTTTTTGATCGTTTGGGGGTACGTGGATATATATAGGAGGAAGGAGTATGTCGGTGGAGCAACAGGGGGGCCACGAGGGTGGAGGGCGCGCCTAGTGGGGGTGGGCGCACCCCCTACCTCGTGGCCTCCTATTTATTTTCTTGACATAGGGTCCAAGTCTCCCAGGTCTTGTTCGTTGAGAAAATCACGTTCATGAAGGTTTCATTCCGTTTGGACTCCGTTTGATATTCCTTTTCTTTGAAACCCTAAAATAGGCAAAAAACAGCAATTCTGGGTTGGGCCTCCGGTTAATAGGTTAGTCCCAAAAATAATATAAAAGTGGATAATAAAGCCCAATAATGTCCAAAACAGTAGATAATATAGCATGGAGCAATCAAAAATTATAGATACGTTGGAGACGTATCAAGCATCCCCAAGCTTAATTCCTGCTCGTCCTTGAGTAGGTAAATGATAAAAACATAATTTTTGATGTGGTGTGCTACTTGGCATGATTTTAATGTAATTCTTCTTAATTGTGGTATGAATATTCAGATCCGAAAGATTCAAGACAAAAGTTCATATTGACATAAAAATAATAATACTTCAAGCATACTAACTAAGCAATTATGTCTTCTCAAAATAACATGGCCAAACAAAGTTCATCCCTACAAAATCATATGGTTTAGTCATGTTTCATTTTCGTCACACAAGAATGCTCTCGTCATGCACAACCCCGATGACAAGCCAAGCAATTGTTTCATACTTTAGTAATCTCAAACCTATAAACTTTCACGCAATATATGAGCGCGAGCCATGGACATAGCACTATAGGTAGAATAGAATATAATAAGGGGGGTTATGTGGAGAAGACAAAAAGGAGAAAGTCTCACATCAACGAGGCTAATCAATGGGCTATGGAGATGCCCATCGATTGATGTTAATGCAAGGAGTAGGGATTGCCATGCAACGGATGCACTAGAGCTCTAAATGT
This sequence comes from Triticum urartu, assembly GCF_056163025.1. Classification (NCBI taxonomy): domain Eukaryota; kingdom Viridiplantae; phylum Streptophyta; class Magnoliopsida; order Poales; family Poaceae; genus Triticum; species Triticum urartu. The sequence continues at coordinate 459,131,018 of NC_141879.1, read as the reverse complement.
ATGAAAGCTCAACAAAAGAAACTAGTGGGTGTGCATCCAACTTGCTTGCTCATGAAGACCTAGGGCACTTGAGGAGGCCCATTGTTGGAATACACAAGCCAAGTTCTATAATGAAAAATTCCCACTAGTATATGAAAGTGACAAAACAAGAGACTCTCTAACAGGAAGATTATGGTGCTACTTTGAAGCACAAGTGTGGCAAAGGATAGTAACATTTTCTCTCATTTTTTGGGGGCTTTCTCTTTTTATGGCCTTTCTCTTTTTCGGGCCTTTTCTTTTTTATGGCCTTTCTCTTTTTTTTATTCCTCACTTGGGACAATGCTCTAGAAAATGATGATCATCACACTTTTATTTATTTACAACTTAATTATTACAACTCGATACTAGAACAAAAGATGACTCTATATGAATGCCTCTGGCGGTGTACCGGGATATGAAATGGACCAAGAGTGACATGTATGAAAGAATTATGAACGGTGTCTTTGCCACAAATACTATGTCAACTACATGATCATGCTAAGCAATATGACAATGATGAACGGAATGATGGAAAGTTGCATGGCAATATATCTCGGAATGGCTATGGAAATTCCATAATAGGTAGGTATGGTGGCTGTTTTGAGGAAGATATAATGAGGTTTACATGTGAAAGAGCGTATCATATCACGGGGTTTGGATGCACCGGCGAAGTTTGTGCCAACTCTCAATGTGATAAAGGATAATGCACGGTACCGAAGAGGCTAGCAAGGATGGAAGGGTGAGAGTGCGTATAATCCATGGACTCAACATTTGCCATAAAGAACTCACATACTTATTGCAAAAATCTACAAGTCATCAAAAACCTCGGTACTACGCGCATGCTCCTAGGGGGATAGATTGGTGGGAAAAGACCATCGCTCGTCCCCGACCGCCACTCATAAGGAGGACAATCAAATAACACCTCATGTTTCAAATTTGTTGCATAAAGTATACCATACGTGCATGCTACGGGACTTGCAAACTTCAACACAAGCATTTCTCAATTTCACAACTACTCAACTAGCACGACTTTGATATTATTACCTCCATATCTCAAAACAATCATCAAGCATCAAACTTCTCTTAGTATTAAAAACACTCTTAAGAAAATTTTACTAACTTTGAATACCTAGAATATTAGGATTTTAAGCAAATTACCATGCTATTAAGACTCTCAAAATAATCTAAGTGAAGCATGAGAGATCAATAGTTTCTATAAAACAAATCCACCACCGTGCTCTAAAAGATATAAGTGAGGTACTAGAGCAAAACTATATAACTCAAAAGATATAAGCGAAGCACATAGAGTATTCTAATAAATTCCAAATCATGTATGGCTCTCTCAAAAGGTGTGTACAGAAAGGATGATTGTGGTAAACTAAAAAGCAAAGACTCAAATAATACAAGACGCTCCAAGAAAAACACATATCATGTGGCGAATAAAAATATAGCTCCAAGTAAAGTTACCGATAGAAGTAGACGAAAGAGGGGATGCCTTCCGGGGCATCCCCAAGCTTTGGCTTTTAGGTGTCCTTAGATTATCTTGGGGGTGCCATGGGCATCCCCAAGCTTAGGCTCTTGCCACTCCTTGTTCCATAATCCATCAAATCTTTACCCAAAACTTGAAAACTTCACAACACAAAACTTAAAGTAGAAAATCTCGTGAGCTCCGTTAGCGAAAGAAAATAAAAGACCACTTCAAGGTACTGTAATGAACTCATTATTTATTTATATTGGTGTTGTACCTACTGTATTCCAACTTCTCTATAGTTTATAAACTATTTTACTAGCCATAGATTCATCAAAATAAGCAAACAACACACGAAAAACAGAATCTGTCAAAAACAGAACAGTCTGTAGTAATCTGCAGCTAGCGCAAGATCTGGAACCCCAAAAATTCTAAAATAAATTGCTGGACATGAGGAATTTATCTATTAATCATATGCAAAAATAATTAACTAAATATCACTTTCCAAATAAAATGACAGCAGTTCTCATGAGCGCTAAAGTTTCTGTTTTTTACAGCAAGTTCAACAAGACTTTCCCCAAGTCTTCCCTACGGTTCTACTTGGCACAAACACTAATTAAACACAAAAAACACAACAAAAACAGAGGCTAGTAAATTATTTATTACTAAACAGGAGCAAAAAGCAAGGAATAAAAATAAAATTGGGTGGCCTCCCAACAAGCGCTATTGTTTAACGCCCCTAGCTAGGCATAACAATCAAGAATAGATCTAGGTATTGCCATCTTTGGTAGGCAATCCATAAGTGGCTCTCATAATAGATTCATAAGGTAATTTAATTTTATTTCTAGGAAAGTGTTCCATGCCTTTCCTTAATGGAAATTGGAATCTAATATTTCCTTCCTTCATATCAATAATTGCACCAATCGTTCTAAGGAAAGGTCTACCAAGAATAATAGGACATGAAGGATTGCAATCTATGTCAAGAACAATAAAATCTACGGGCACATAATTCCTATTTGAAAAAATAAGAACATCATTAATTCTTCCATAGGTTTCTTAATAGTGGAATCCACAAGGTGCAAGTTTAGAGAGCAATCATCAAAACCACGGAAACCTAACAAATCACGCAAAGTCTTTGGAATCGTGGAAACACTAGCACCCAAATCACATAAAGCATAACATTCATGATCTTTAATTTTAATTTTAATAGTTGGTTCCCACTCATCATAAAGTTTTCTAGGGATAGAAACTTCCAATTCAAGTTTTTCTTCATAAGATTGCATCAAGGCATCAACGATATGTTTAGCAAACGCTTTATTTTGACTATAAGCGTGAGGAGAATTTAGCATGGATTGCAACAAGGAAATACAATCAATAAAAGAGCAATTTTCATAGTTAAATTCCTTGAAATCAATAATAGTGGGTTTAGCAACATCTAGGGTTTTAATTTTTTCAATCCCACTTTTATCAATTTTAGCATCAAGATCAACAAATTCTGAATTCTTGGAACGCCTTCTAGGTAAAGGTGGATCATATTAATTCCCATCATTATCAAGATTCATATTGCAAAACAAAGATTTAATAGGGGACACATCAATAACTTTTAGATCTTCATCTTTATTTTCATAGGAACTAGAAGAACACACTCTTATAAAGGCATCTTTCTTAGCATGCATCCTAGCGGTTCTTTCTTTGCACTCATCAATGGAAATTCTCATGGCTTTGAGAGACTCATTGATATCATTCTTAGGTGGAATAGATCTAAATTTCAAAGAATCAACATCAAGAGCAATTTTATCAATGTTCCTAGCCAAATCATCAATCTTAAGCAATTTTTCTTCAATCATAGAATTAAAATTCTTTTGTGAATTAATAAATTATTTAATATTAGATTCAAAATCAGAGGGCATCTTATTATAATTTCCATAAGAATTGTTGTAGGAATTACCATAATTATTAGAGGGATTACTAGGATAAGGCCTAGGGTTGAAATTTCCTCTATACGCGTTGTTACCAAAATTGGTCCTACCAACAAAATTCACATCCATAGATTCATTATTATTCTCAATCAAAGTAGACAAGGGCATATCATTAGGATCAGAAGAAACACTCTTATTAGCAAATAATTTCATAAGTTCATCCATCTTTCCACTCAAAACATTAATTTCTTCTATCGCATGCACCTTTTTATTAGTAGATCTTTCAGTATGCCATTGAGAATAATTAACCATAATATTATCTAGGAGTTTGGTAGCTTCTCCTAAAGTGATTTCCATAAAAGTGCCTCCCGCGGCCGAATCTAAAAGATTTCTAGAAGCAAAATTCAATCCGGCATAAAAATTCTGAACAATCATCCACAAATTTAAGCCATGAGTAGGGCAATTACGTATCATTAATTTCATTCTCTCCCAAGCTTGTGCAACATGTTCATGATCAAGTTGCTTAAAATTATCATTTCTAAGAGAGATGATCTTAGCAGGAGGAAAATACTTAGAGATAAAAGCATCTTTGCACTTGTTCCATGAATCAATACTATTTTTAGGCAAAGACGAAAACCAAGCTTTAGCACGATCTCTAAGCGAAAAAGGAAATAGCTTCAATTTAACAATATCATTATCCACATCTTTCTTATTTTGCATGTCACACAAATCAACGAAGCTATTTAGATGGGTAGCAGCATCTTCACTAGGAAGGCCGGAAAACAGATCTTTCATGACAAGATTCAGCAAGGCAACATTAATTTCACAAGATTCAGCATCGGTAAGAGGAGCAATCGGAGTGCTAATAAAATCATTGTTGTTGGTATTGGTGAAGTCACACAATTTAGTATTATCTTGAGCCATCGTGACAAGCAAGCAAACTAACACACAAGCAAACAAAAAGCAAGCGGGCAAAAAGAGGCAAATAGGGAAAGAGAGGGAGGATAGAGAGAGAGAGGGCGAATAAAACGGCAAGGGTGAAGTGGGGGAGAGGAAAACGAGAGGCAAATGGCAAATAATGTAATGCGGGAGATAAGGGTATGTGATGGGTACTTGGTATGTTGACTTTTGCGTAGACCTCCCCGGCAACGGCGCCAGAAATCCTTCTTGCTACCTCTTGAGCACTGCGTTGGTTTTCCCCGAAGAGGAAGGGACGATGCAGCAAAGTAGCATAAGTATTTACCTCAATTTTTGAGAACCAGGGTATCAATCCAGTAGGAGGCTACGCGCGAGTCCCTCGCACCTGCACAAAACAAATAAATCCTCGCAACCAACACAAATAGGGGTTGTCAATCCCTATAAGGCCACTTACGAGAGTGAGATCTGATAGATATGATAAGATAATATTTTTGGTATTTTTATTATAAAAGATGCAAAGTAAAATAAAGGCAAAGTAAATAGCAAAGGAAATAACTAAGTAGTAGGAGATCAATATGATAAAGATAGACCCGGGGGCCATAGGTTTCACTAGTGGCTTCTCTCGAGAGCATAATTATTCTACGGTGGGTGAACAAATTACTGTTGATCAATTGACAGAATTGAGCATATTTATGAAAATATCTAGGTATGATCATGTATATAGGCATCAGGTCCGAGACAAGTAGACCGACTCCTGCTTGCATCTACTACTATTACTCCACTCATCGACCGCTATCCAGCATGCATCTAGAGTATTAAGTTAAAAACAGAGTAACGCCTTAAGCAAGATGCCATGATGTAGAGGGATATACTCATGCAATATGAAGAAAACCCCATCTTTTTATCCTCGATGGCAACAATACAATACGTGCCTTGCTGCCCTTACTGTCACCGGGAAAGGACACCGCAAGATTGAACCCAAAGCTAAGCACTTCTCCCATTGCAAGAAAGATCAATCTAGTAGGCCAAACCAAACTGATAATTCGAAGAGACTTGCAAAGATAACCAATCATACATAAAAGAATTCAGAGAAGATTCAAATATTATTCATAGATAGACTTGATCAAAAACCAACAATTCATCGATCTCAACAAACACACCACAAAAAGAAGATTACATCGAATAGTTCTCCACAAGAGAGGGGGAGAACATTGTATTGAGATCCAAAAAGAGAGAAGAAGCCATCTAGCTACTAACTATGGACCCGTAGTTCTGAGGTGAACTACTCACACTTCATCGGAGGGGCTATGGTGTTGATGTAGAAGCTCTCCGTGATCGATGCCCCCTCCGGCGGAGCTCCGAAACAGGCCCCAAGATGGGATCTCATGGATACAGAAAGTTAGGTGGTGGAATTAGGGTTTTGGCTCCCTTTTTGATCGTTTGGGGGTACGTGGATATATATAGGAGGAAGGAGTACGTCGGTGGAGCAACAGGGGGGCCACGAGGGTGGAGGGCGCGCCTAGTGGGGGTGGGCGCGCCCCCTACCTCGTGGCCTCCTATTTATTTTCTTGACATAGGGTCCAAGTCTCCCGGGTCTTGTTCGTTGAGAAAATCACGTTCCTGAAGGTTTCATTCCGTTTGGACTTCGTTTGATATTCCTTTTCTTCGAAACCCTAAAACAGGCAAAAAACAGCAATTATGGGTTGGGCCTCCGGTTAATAGGTTAGTCCCAAAAATAATATAAAAGTGGATAATAAAGCCCAATAATGTCCAAAACAATAGATAATATAGCATGGAGCAATAAAAAATTATAGATACGTTGGAGACGTATCAGCAGCAAATCCCCGATCAAGGACCGCAGAATTTCATAATATTGGTGTCCCCCAACCTAGGACCTTTCTCTTGTAACTCTTGATAAAATAATTAATCTCCCATCAAAAAAGAACTCCCGTACACTAGCCGAAGCCAGCCCATTTTATAGGCGAGGTCGTTCCATGGGACGTAAAACAATTGGATACTGAATCTCTCTCCTACTTAAACTAAACAATATTTACCTGATTAAATATTGGCCACTTGGTCACCTAAGATTAAAAAATGATCTAGTAAACGTAAGTAGTGCTATGACTATACGTAGGAAATATCGATACCACATGTGCACTTCGTTTCCTAATTGATTTGGGATGTCACGATACTTAGACTGGAATTGCACCAATCATTACCCAGTTTGGTGTATGAAAATTCGGTTTTACCTCCTCTAGCTCTACTAACTTGACAGAAAATTTGCCAGACAAATTTATACCATCAAATTTAGCATACAGTGCAACTCCCAGTATTCCTTTGTCATCATTCTTCTCCTCGCAAACAACACTTTGTTTCCACTACTCTGCATCGTAGCCAAAGAGCCTCTAGTGGCCACATCATCCCCTCCCTCTTGAAACGAAGCCGTCCTCAGTTTCGTGGTAGCTCTAAGAATTTTGTTTGGAACTGAAATAATAGCATCCACCTTGATAGCATTGGCAAACATTGGTCGCAACACATGTCGTTTACCGTTATTCCAAAATGAATAAGTATTAGACCTCCCGTCATGTGTGGCACCACTATCATATGCCATGGCCTGCCCAACAGTAACTGACATGCATCCATTGGCAAAATGTTGCATATAACCATATCAGTATAATCGCCAACAGAAAAATTTATGAGCACCTTGTGGGTAACCTTCAACTTTCCAGTGCGATGCATCGACTTGACACGATGGGGCTGTGGGTGTTTCCACATACGTAATCCTAAAGCATCCACCAATCCCTTGCTGACAACATTTGTGTAGCTTCCACCGTCAATAATCAACTTGTAATTGGTATTGTTAATTTTGCACTTAGACTGAAAAATATTCCAACGCTGCCCCTTATCCTGAATGCGATCCTCTTGCACTCGTTTCACCATTAGTGAAGGATATGACTCAGCAGCTTCAAAACTCGCAACCACATTTTCAGCATCCTTAGATTTTTCACTAGAAGTGTCAGAAACTGCCTCTTCATCACTAGCGGATGCATAGCCATCTATCGCGAGCAACACTCTTTTCTCATTAGGACATTCACGCTTCATGTGTCCCCTTCCTCCACACTTGAAACACTCTATGTCACTAGTGCGGCCGGTCGACTGTGCACTAGAATCAACCATCGACAGTCCTAATTTTGAAGCATCCTTTTACACGGAACCATGAGAGCAATTTGATGATGTCGCCCTGGAGCTAGGACCGACATCCTCACTCTTATACTGCGAGCGTCGCCATGTGTTCAAAGTGGTACTGGGAACTGTGTTGACTTGGCGCCGCTTAATCTGTTGTTCTGCACGCACAGCTTGGTGAAGGAAATATGCCCTAGAGGCAATAATAAAGTTATTATTTATTTCCTTATATCATGATAAATTTTTATTATTCATGCTAGAATTGTATTAACCGGAAACATAATACATGTGTGAATACATAGACAAATAGAGTGTCACTAGTATGCCTCTACTTGACTAGCTCGTTAATCGAAGATGGTTATGTTTCCTAACCATGAACAAAAGAGTTGTTATTTGATTAACGGGATCACATCATTAGAAGAATGATGTGATTGACATGACCCATTCCATTAGCTTAGCACCCGATCGTTTAGTATGTTGCTATTGCTTTCTTCATGACTTATACATGTTCCTATGACTATGAGATTATGCAACTCCCGTTTGCCGGAGGAACACTTTGTGTGCTATCAAACGTCACAACGTAACTGGGTGATTATAAAGGAGCTCTACAGGTATCTCCAAAGGTACATGTTGGGTTGGCGTATTTCGAGATTAGGATTTGTCACTCCGATTGTCGGAGAGGTATCTCTGGGCCCTCTCGGTAATGCACATCACATAAGCCTTGCAAGAATTGCAACTAATGAGTTAGTTGTGAGATGATGTATTACGGAACGAGTAAAGAGACTTGCCGGTAACGAGATTGAACTAGGTATTAAGATACCGACGATCGAATCTCGGGGAAGTAACATACCGATGACAAAGGGAACGACGTATGTTGTTATCCGGTCTGACCGATAAAGATCTTCGTAGAATATGTGGGAGCCAATATGAGCATCCAGGTTCCGCTATTGGTTATTGACTGGAGATGTGTCTCGGTCATGTCTACATTGTTCTCGAACCCGTAGGGTCCGAACGCTTAAGGTTTCGATGACAGTTATATTATGAGTTTATGAGTTTTGATGTACCGAAGGAGTTCGGAGTCCCGGATGAGATCGGGGACATGACGAGGAGTCTCGAAATGGCCGAGACGTAAAGATCGATATATTGGATGACTATATTCGGACATCGGAAAGGTTCCGAGTGATCCGGGTATTTTTCGGAGTACCGGAGAGTTACGGGAATACGTATTGGGCCTTATTGGGCCATACGGGAAAGAAGAAAAAGGGCCTCAAGGGTGGCCGCACCCCTCCCCTTGGTCTGGTCCAAATTGGACTAGGCAAGGGGGGCGCCCCCTTCCTTCCTTCTCCTTTTCCCTTCCTCTTTTCCTATTCCATATGGGAGGTGGAATCCTACTAGGACTAGGGAGTCCTAGTAGGACTCCACACTTGGCGCGCCCCCTCCTAGGGCCGGCCTCCTCCTCCCTTGCTCCTTTATATATGGGGGCAGGGGGGCACCTCTAGACACAAGTTGATCCACGTGATCATATTCTTAGCCGTGTGCGGTGCCCCCTTCCACCATAATCCTTGATAATATTGTAGCGGTGCTTAGGCGAAGCCCTGCGACGGTAGTACATCAAGATCGTCACCACACCGTCATGCTGACGGAACTCTTCCCCGACACTTTGCTGGATCGGAGTCCGGGGATCGTCATCGAGCTGAACGTGTGCTAAAACTCGGAGGTGCCGTAGTTTCGGTGCTTGATCGGTCGGGCCATGAAGACGTACGACTACATCAACCGTGTTGTGCTAACGCTTCCGCTGTCGGTCTACGAGGGTACGTAGACAACACTCTCCCCTCTCGTTGCTATGCATCACCATGATCTTGCGTGTGCGTAGGAAATTTTGAAATTACTACGTTCCCCAACAGTGGCATCCGAGCCTAGGTTTTATGTGTTGATGTTATTTGCACGAGTAGAACACAAGTGAGTTGTGGGCGATATAAGTCATACTGCTTACCAGCATGTCATACTTTGGTTCGGCGGTATTGTTGGACGAAGCAGTCCGGATCGACATTACGCGTACGCTTACGCGAGACCGGTTCTCCCGACGTGCTTTGCACAAAGGTGGCTAGCGGGTGACAGTTTCTCCAACTTTAGTTGAACCGAGTGTGGCTACGCCCGGTCCTTGCGAAGGTTAAAACAGCACCAACTTGACAAACTATCGTTGTGGTTTTGATGCGTAGGTAAGATTGGTTCTTGCTTAAGCCCGTAGCAGCCACGTAAAACTTGCAACAACAAAGTAGAGGACGTCTAACTTGTTTTTGCAGGGCATGTTGTGATGTGATATGGTCAAGACATGATGCTAAATTTTATTGTATGAGATGATCATGTTTTGTAACCAAGTTATCGGCAACTGGCAGGAGCCATATGGTTGTCGCTTTATTGTATGCAATGCAATTGTGCTGTAATGCTTTACTTTATCACTAAGCGGTAGCGATAGTCGTGGAAGCATAAGATTGGCGAGACGACAATGATGCTACGATGGTGATCAAGGTGTCGCGCCGGTGACGATGGTGATCACGATGGTGCTTCGAAGATGGAGATCACAAGCACAAGATGATGATGGCCATATCATATCACTTATATTGATTGCATGTGATGTTTATCTTTTATGCATCTTATCTTGCTTTGATTGACAGTAGCATTTTAAGATGATCTCTCACTAATTATCAAGAAGTGTTCTCCCTGAGTATGCACCGTTGCGAAAGTTCTTCGTGCTGAGACACCACGTTATGATCGGGTGTGATAGGCTCTACGTTCAAATACAACGGGTGCAAAACAGTTGCACACGCAGAATACTCAGGTTATACTTGACGAGCCAAGCATATACAGATATGGCCTCGGAACACGGAGACCGAAAGGTCGAGCATGAATCATATAGTAGATATGATCAACATAGTGATGTTCACCAATGAAACTACTCCATCTCACGTGATGATCGTACATGGTTTAGTTGATTTGGATCACGTGATCACTTAGAGGATTAGAGGGATGTCTATCTAAGTGGGAGTTCTTAAGTAATATGATTAAATTGAACTTAAATTTATCATGAACTTAGTCCTGGTAGTATTTTGCAAATTATGTTGTAGATCAATAGCTCGCGTTGTTGCTTCCCTGTGTTTATTTTGATATGTTCCTAGAGAAAATTGTGTTGAAAGATGTTAGTAGCAATGATGCGGATTGGATCCGTGATCTGAGGTTTATCCTCATTGCTGCATAGAAGAATTATGTCCTTGATGCACCGCTAGGTGACGGACCTATTGCAGGAGCAGATGCAGACGTTATGAACGTTTGGCTAGCTCAATATGATGACTACTTGATAGTTTAGTGCACCATGCTTAATGGCTTAGAATCGGGACTTCAAAGACGTTTGGAACGTCATGGAGCATATGAGATGTTCCAGGAGTTGAAGTTAATATCATGTTCCAGGAGTTGAAGTTAATATTTCAAGCAAATACCCGAGTTGAGAGATATGAAGTCTCCAACAAGTTCTATAGCTAAAAGATGGAGGAGAATCGCTCAACTAGTGAGCATGTGCTCAGATTGTCTGAGTACTACAATCGCTTGAATCAAGTGGGAGTTAATCTTCCAGATAAGATAGTGATTGACAGAATTCTCTAGTCACCATCACCAAGTTAGTAGAACTTCGTGATGAACTATGATATGCAAGGGATAACGGAAACGATTCCCAAGCTCTTCGTAATGTGGAAATTGACGAAGGTAGAAATCGAGAAAAACATCAAGTGTTGATGGTAGACAAGACCACTAGTTTCAAGAAAAGGGCAGAGGGAAGAAGGGGAACTTCAAGAAGAACAGCAAGCAAGTTGCTGCTCAAGTGAAGAAGCCCAAGTCTGGTCCTAAGCCTGAGACTAAGTGCTTCTACTGCAAAGGGACTGGTCACTGGAAGCGGAACTACCCCAAGTGATTGGCGGATAAGAAGGATGGCAAAGTGAACATAAGTATATTTGATATACATGTTATTGATGTGTACTTTACTAGTGTTTATAGCAACCCCTCAGTATTTGATACTAGTTCAGTTGCTAAGATTAGTAACTCGAAACGGGAGTTGCAGAATAAACATAGACTAGTTAAGGGTGAAGTGACGATGTGTGTTGGAAGTGGTTCCAAGATTGATATGATCATCATCGCACACTCCCTATAATTTCGGGATTAGTGTTGAACCTAAATAAGTGTTATTTGGTGTTTGCATTGAGCATGAATATGATTTGATCATGTTTATTGTAATACAGTTATTCATTTAAGTAAGAGAATAAATTGTTGTTCTGTTTACAGGAATAAAACCTTATATGGTTACACAACCAATGAAAATAGTTCATTGGATCTCGATCATAGTGATACACATAATCATAATATTGAAACCAAAAGATGCAAAATTAATAATGATAGTGCAACTTATTTGTGGCACTGCCGTTTACGTCATATTGGTGTAAAGCGCATGAAGAAACTCCATGCTGATGGGCTTTTGGAATCACTTGATTATGAATCAGTTGATGCTTGCGAACCATGCCTCATGGGCAAGATGACTAAGACTCCGTTCTTCGGAACAATGGAGCGAGCAACAGATTTGTTGGAAATCATACATACTGATGTATGTGGTCCGATGAATATTGAGGCTCGCGACAGGTATCATTATTTTCTGTTCTTCATAGATAATTTGAGCAGACGTGAGTATATCTACTTGATGAAACATAAGTCTGAAACATTTGAAAAGTTTAAAGAATTTCAGAATGAAGTGGAAAATCATCGTAACAAGAAAATAAAGTTTCTACGATCTGATCGTGGAGAAGAGTATTTGAATTACGAGTTTGGTCTTCAGTTAAAACAATGTGAAATAGTTTCACTACTCACGCCACCTGGAACACCACAGTGTAATGGTGTGTTCGAACATCGTAATCGTACTTTATTTGATATGGTGTGATCTATGATGTCTCTTACAGATTTACCGCTATTGTTTTGGGGTTATGCATTAGAGACATCTACATTCACGTTAAATAGGGCACCATCTAAATCCGTTTGAGATGACACCGTATGAACTATGGTTTAGCAAGAAACCTAAGCTGTCGTTTCTTAAAGTTTGAGGTTGCAATGCTTATGTGAAAAAGTTTCAACTTGATAAGCTCAAACCTAAATCAGAGAAGTGCGTCTTCATAGGATATCCAAAGGAAACTATTGGATACACCTTCTATCACAGATCCGAAGGCAAGACTTTTTGTTGCTAAATTTGGAAACTTTCTAGAGAAGGAGTTTCTCTCGAAAGAAGTAAGTAGGAGGAAAGTAGAAAACTTGATAAGGTAATTGTACCTTCTCCCTTATTGGAAAGTAGTTCATCACAGAAATATGTTCTTGTGACTACTACACCAATTAGTGAGGAAGCTAATGATGATGATCATCTAACTTCAGATCAAGTTACTACCGAATCTCGTAGGTAAACCAGAGTGAGATCCGCACCAGAGTGGTACGGTAATCCTGTTCTGGAAGTCATGTTACTAGACCATGACGAACTTGCGAACTATGAGGAAGCGATGATGAGCCCAGATTCCGCGAAATGGTTTGAGGCCATGAAATCTGAGATATGATCCATGTATGAGAACAAAGTATGGACTTTGATGGATTTGCCCGATGATCGGCAAGCCATAGAAAATAAATGGATCTTCAAGAGGAAGACGGACGCTGATAGTAGTGTTACTATCTACAAAGCTAGACTTGTCGAAAAAGGTTTTGACAAAGTTCAAGTTGTTGACTACGATGAAATTTTCTCACTCGTAGCGATGCTTAAGTCTGTCCAAATCATGTTAGCAATTGCCGCATTTTTATGAAATCTGGCAAATGGATAAACAAAACTACATTCCTTAATGGATTTAAAGAAGAGTTGTATATGATGCAACCAGAAGGTTTTTGTCAATCCTAAAGGTGTTAACAAAATATGCAAGCTCTAGCGGTCCATCTATGGACTGGTGCAAGCATCTCGGAGTTGGAATATACGCTTTGATAAGTTGATCAAAGCATATAGTTTTATACAGACTTGCGGTGAAGCCTGTATTTACAAGAAAGTGAGTGGGAGCACTACAGCATTTCTGATAAGTATATGTGTATGACATATTCTTGATCGGAAATAATGTAGAATTATTCTGCAAAGCATAAAGGAGTGTTTAAAAGGATTTTTTTAAAGAAAACCTCGGTGAAGCTGCTTACATACTAAGCATCAAAATCTATAGAGATAGATCAAGACGCTTGATAAGTTTTTTCAATGAGTACATACCTTGACAATATTTTGAAGTAGTTCAAAAATGGAACAGTCAAAGAAAGAGTTCTTGGCTGTGTTACAAGGTATGAAATTGAGTAAGACTCAAAGCCCGACCACGGCAGAAGATAGAGAGAGAATGAAAGTCATTCCCTATGCCTCAGACATAGGTTCTATAAAGTATGCCATGCTGTGTACCAGATCTATTGTATACCCTACACTGTGTTAAGAAAGGGAGTACAATAGTGATCTAAGAGTAGATTACTGGACAGCGGTCAAAATTATCCTTAGTGGAATAAGGAAATATTTCTCAATTATGGAGGTGACAAAAAGGTTCGTCGTAAAAAGTTACGTCGATGCAAGTTTTGACACAGATCTGGATGACTCTAAGTCTCGATCTAGATACATATTGAAAGTGGGAGCAATTAGCTAGAGTAGCTCCATGCAGAGCATTGTAGACATAGAATTCGCAAAATACTTACGGATCTGTATGTGACAGACCCGTTGACTAATATTATCTCACAAGCAAAACATGATCACACCTTAGTACTCTTTGGGTGTTAATCACATAAACGATGTGAACTAGATTATTGACTCTAGTAAACCCTTTGGGTATAGGTCACATGACGATGTGAACTATGGGTGTTAATCACATGGTGATGTGAACTATTAGTGTTGAATCACATGGCGATGTGAACTAGATTATTGACTCTAGTGCAAGTGGGAGACTGAAGGAAATATGCCCTAGAGGCAATAATAAAGTTATTATTTATTTCCTTATATCATGATAAATGTTTATTATTCATGCTAGAATTGTATTGACCGGAAACATAATACATGTGTGAATACATAGACAAACAGAGTGTCACTAGTATGCCTCTACTTGACTAGCTCGTTAATCAAAGATGGTTATGTTTCCTAACCATGAACAACAGAGTTGTTATTTGATTAACGGGATCACATCATTAGAAGAATGATGTGATTGACATGACCCATTCCATTAGCTTAGCACCCGATAGTTTAGTATGTTGCTATTGCTTTCTTCATGACTTATACATGTTCCTATGACTATGAGATTATGCAACTCCCGTTTGCCGGAGGAACACTTTGTGTGCTACCAAACGTCACAACGTAACTGGGTGATTATAAAGGAGCTCTACAGGTGTCTCCAAAGGTACATGTTGGGTTGGCGTATTCGAGATTAGGATTTGTCACTCCGATTGTCGGAGAGGTATCTCTGGGCCCTCTCGGTAATGCACATCACATAAGCCTTGCAAGCATTGCAACTAATGAGTTAGTTGTGAGATGATGTATTACGGAACGAGTAAAGAGACTTGCCGGTAACGAGATTGAACTAGGTATTAATATACCGACGATTGAATCTCGGGCAAGTAACATACCGATGACAAAGGGAACAACGTATGTTGTTATGCGGTCTGACCGATAAAGATCTTCGTAGAATATGTGGGAGACAATATGAGCATCCAGGTTCCGCTATTGGTTATTGACTGGAGATGTGTCTCGGTCATGTCTACATTGTTCTCGAACCCGTAGGGTCCGCACGCTTAAGGTTTCGATGACAGTGATATTATGAGTTTATGAGTTTTGATGTACCGAAGGAGTTTGGAGTCCTGGATGAGATCGGGGACATGACGAGGAGTCTCTAAATGGTCGAGACGTAAAGATCGATATATTGGACGACTATATTCGGACATCGGAAAGGTTCCGAGTGATTCGGGTATTTTTCGGAGTACCGGAGAGTTACGGGAATACGTATTGGGCCTTATTGGGCCATACGGGAAAGAAGAAAAAGGGCCTCAAGGGTGGCCGCACCCCTCCCCTTGGTCTGGTCCGAATTGGACTAGGGAAGGGGGGCGCCCCCTTCCTTCCTTTTCCTTTTCCCTTCCTCTTTTCCTATTCCATATGGGAGGTGGAATCCTACTAGGACTAGGGAGTCCTAGTAGGACTCCACACTTGGCGCGCCCCCTCCTAGGGCCGGCCTCCTCCTCCCTTGCTCCTTTATATACGGGGGTAGGGGGGCACCTCTAGACACAAGTTGATCCACGTGATCATATTCTTAACCGTGTGCGGTGCTCCCTTCCACCATAATCCTCGATAATATTGTAGCGGTGCTTAGGCGAAGCCCTGCGACGGTAGTACATCAAGATCGTCACCATGCCGTCGTGCTGACGGAACTCTTCCCCGACACTTTGCTGGATCGGAGTCCGGGGATCGTCATCGACCTGAACGTGTGCTAAAACTCGGAGGTGCCGTAGTTTCAGTGCTTGATCGGTCGGGCCGTGAAGACGTACGACTACATCAACCGTGTTGTGCTAACGCTTCCGCTGTCGGTCTATGAGGGTACGTAGACAACACTCTCCCCTCTCGTTGCTATGCATCACCATGATCTTGCGTGTGCATAGGAAATTTTGAAATTACTACGTTCCCCAACACTTGGTGCACAAGATCTTGTATGTTGTAGTAGACCACTGATACGTCTCCAACGTATCTATAATTTTTGATTGCTCCATGCTATATCATCTACTGTTTTGGGCAATATTGGGCTTTATTATCCAATTTTATATTATTTTGGGGACTAACCTATTAACCGGAGGCCCAGCCCAGATTTGTTGTTTTATGCCTATTTCAGTGTTTTGAAGAAAAGGAATATCAGACGGAGTCGAAACGGAACGAAATCAACTGGAGAAGTTATTTTTGGAAGGAAATACACCTGATGGATTTGGACCCCACGTCAGAAGATACGGGAGCTTCCCACGAGGGTGGGGGGCGCGCCCCCTGCCTCGTGGGGCCCCCTTCGGTCCACCAACGTACTCCTTTCACCCATATATACCCACGTATCCTAAAACTTCCAGAACAGAGAAATAGATCGGGAGTTCCACCGCTAGAAGCCTCCGTAGCCACCGAAAACCAATCTAGACCCGTTTCAGCACCCTGCCGGAGGGGGGAACCCTCATCGGTGGCCATCTTCATCATCCCGGTGCTCTCCATGACGAGGAGGGAGTAGTTCTCCCTCGGGGCTGAGGGTATGTACCAATAGCTATGTGTTTAATCTCTCTCTCTCTCTCTCGTGTTCTTGAGATGATACGATCTTGATGTATCGCGAGCTTTGCTATTATATTTGGATCCTATGATGTTTCTTCCCCCCTCTTCTCTCTTGTAATGAATTGAGTTTCCCCTTTGAAGTAATCTTACCGGATTGAGTCTTTAAAGACTTGAGAACACTTGATGTATGTCTTGCCGTGGATATCTGTGGTGACAATGGGATATCACGTGATTCACTTGATGTATGTTTTGGTGATCAACTTGCGGGTTCCGCCCATGAACCTATGCATAGGGGTTGGCACATGTTTTCGTCGTGATTCTCCGGTAGAAACTTTGGGGCACCCTTTGAGGTCCTTTGTGTTGGTTGAATAGATGAATCTGAGATTGTGTGATGCATATTGTATAATCATGCCCACGGATACTTGAGGTGACATTGGAGTATCTAGGTGACATTAGGGTTTTGGTTGATTTGTGTCTTAAGGTGTTATTCTAGTACAAACTCTAGGGTCATTTGTGACACTTATAGGAATAGCCCAACGGATTGATTGGAAAGAATAACTTTGAGGTGGTTTCGTACCCTACCATAATCTCTTCGTTCGTTCTCCGCTATTAGTGACTTTGGAGTGACTCTTTGTTGCATGTTGAGGGATAGTTTTATGATCCAATTATGTTAGTATTGTTGAGGGAACTTGCACTAGCGAAAGTATGAACCCTAGGCCTTGTTTCCTAGCATTGCAATACCGTTTACGCTCACTTTTATCATTCGTTACCTTGCTGATTATATATTTTTAGATTACAAATACCTTTATCTACTATCCATATACCACTTGTATCACCATCTCTTTACCGAACTAGTGCACCTATACAATTTACCATTGTATTGGGTGTGTTGGGGACACAAGAGAATCTTTGTTATTTGGTTGCAGGGTTGCTTGAGAGAGACCATCTTCATCCTACGCCTCCTACGAATTGATAAATCTTAGGTCATCGACTTGAGGGAAATTTGCTACTATCCTACAAACCTCTGCACTTGGAGGCCCAACAACGTCTACAAGAAGAAGGTTGTGTAGTAGACATCAAGCTCTTTTCTGGCGCCGTTGCCAGGGAGGTGAGTGCTTGAAGGTATATCTTTAGATCTTGCAATTGAGTCTTTTAGTTTCTTGTTTTATCACTAGTTTAGTTTATAAAAGCATACTACAAAAAAATGGAATTGAGTTTGTCTCATACGCTTCACCTTTTTAATATCTTTCGTGAGTATGATGGAAAGGATAATTGTGCTCAAGTGCTAGAAGAAGAAATCTATAAAATGTTTGGCACTAAATATTTGAATGATGAGCATGATTGCAATGTTGTTAGTATGAATTCCTTGAATATCCATGATGCTAATGATATGCAAAGCCACAAGTTTGGGGAAGCTATGTTTGATGAAGATGATATTTTTTGTCCCCCAAGTTTTGATGAGCAAATTTATTATGTTGAAAGCATGCCTCCTATCTATGATGATTATTGTGATGACACGTATGCTTTAAAGAACAATAATAACCATGAAACTCGTCATCTTGATCTTAATTTTCAATCACATGATAGTTATTTTCTTGAGTTTGCTCCCACTATTATTCATGAGAAGAATTTTGCTTGTGTGGAGAGTAATAAATTTTCTATGCTTGTAGATCATGAAAAGAATGATTTAGGTGCTGGTTATATTGTTGAATTCATTCATGATGCTACTGAAAATTATTATGAGGGAGGAACATCTGCTTGTAGGAATTGCAATAATATCAAGTTTCCTCTCTATGTGCTTAAAATTTTGAAGTTATGCTTGTTTTGCCCTCCTATACTAGTTGATTATTGTTCCCACAAGTTGTTTGCTCACAAAATCCCTATGCATAGGAAGTGGGTTAGACTTAAATGTGCTAGCAATATTCTTCATGATGCTCTCTTTATGTTTCAATTCTTATCCTTTATGTGAGCATCATTGAAATCATCATGCCTAGCTAGGGGCATTAAACGATAGCGCTTGTCGGGAGGCAACCCAACTTTATTTTTGTTCCTGTTTAGTAATAAATAATTCATATAGCCTCTGTTTAGATGTGGTTTTATTCTTCTAGTTAATGTTTGTGCCAAGTAGAACCTTTGGGAAGACTTGGGGAAAGTCTTGTTGATCATGCTGTCAAAAACAGAAACTTTAGCGCTCACGAGAACTGCTTCCATTTTTATTTGGAGAGTGCTATTTAGTTAATTCTTTTTGCATATGATTAATATATAAATTACTCAGGTCCAGCAATTTATTTGAGAATTTTATGAGTTCAGAAGTATACGTTTGATCCAGATTACTACAGACTGTTCTGTTTTTGACAGATTCTGTTTTTCATATGTTGTTTACTTATTTTGATGAATCTATGGCTAGTAAAAGAGTTTATAAACCATAGATAAGTTGGAATACAGTAGGTTTAACACCAATATAAATAAAGAATGAGTTCATTAAAGTACCTTGAAGTGGTGATTTATTTTCTTATACTAACGGAGCTTACGAGTTTTCTGTTAAGTTTTGTGTTGTGAAGTTTTCAAGTTTTGGGTAAGGATCCGATGGACTATGGAATAAGGAGTGGAAAGAGCCTAAGATTGGAGATGCCCAAGGCACCCCAAAGTAATATTCAAGGACAACCAAAATCCTAAGCTTGGGGATGCCCCGGAAGGCATCCCCTCTTTCGTCTTCGTTCATCGGTAACTTTACTTGGAGCTATATTTTTATTCACCACATGATATGTGTTTTGCTTGGAGCATCAATTTATTTTGTTAAGATTTTCTTTCTGTTATTTAGAACAATGTTTTGCATCTTTTATTTCAATAAAAGTGGCATTGATAGCCTTTACTATGCCTATTTTAGAAGTCCACATGTTGCTGTTTGAAAACACAAAGTTTACCGCTGTTGCAATAATTCCCTAGAAAAGTCAGAATGTGATAAAATGTTGAAATATTTTGAATATTAAGCTCTGATAAATTTAATACAGTGGGAATTTTCTTTCATAATTTTTGGAGTTAGGGAAGTATGGATGTTGCAGCATTCTTTACAGACTATCCTGTTTAGGCAGATTGTTGTTATGTTTGCATTGTTTGCATATGTTTGCTTCTTTAATGATTCTATTTGAGGATAGGACTATTAAATATGCAGAGGAATTTAGTATGCAATGTTGAATAATAATTTTAGTGGTTTTCTACAGTAGAGTATGATAAGGTTTTTGCAATGGTTTATACTAACCTATCTCACGAGTCCTTGTTGAGTTTTGTGTGGATGAAGCTTCTGAGATTTAGGGAGACCGTGATATGAGAGGAATTAAGGATACACAAAAGCTCAAGCTTGGGGATGCCCAAGGCACCCCAAGATAATATTTCAAGAATTCTCAAGCATCTAAGCTTGGGGATGCCCCGGTTGGCATCCCACCTTTCTTCTTCAACAACTATCGGTTAGTATCGGTTGATCCTAAGTTTTTGCTTCTTCACATGATGTTTGCTATTCTTAGAATGTCATTTTATTTTTCTTTGCTTGCTGTTTGAATAGAATACCAAGATTTGAAATTATTAAATGTTATAGAGTCTTCACATAGTTGCATAATTATTCAACTACTCATTGATCTTCACTTATATCCTTCGGAGTAGTTTGTCATTTGCTCTAGTGCTTCACTTATATATTTTAGAGCATGGTGGTATTTTTATTTTGAATAAATAGATGAACTCTCATGCTTCACTTAGATTATTTTGAGAGTCTTAATAGCATGGTAATTTTCTTAAAATCCTAATATGTTAGGTATTCAAGAATAACAAAATTCTCTTATGAGTGTATTGAATACTAAGAGAAGTTTGATACTTGATGATTGTTTTGAGATATGAGGATGGTAATATTAGAGTCATGCTAGTCGAGTAGTTGTGAATTTGAGAAATACTTGTGTTGAAGTTTGTGATTCCCGTAGCATGCACGTATGGTGAACCGTTATGTGATGAAGTCGGAGCATGATTTATTTATTGATTGCCTTCCTTATGAGTGGCGGTCGGGGACGAGCGATGGTCTTTTCCTACCAATCTATCCCCCTAGGAGCATGCGCGTAGTACTTTGTTTCGATAACTAATAGATTTTTGCAATAAGTATGTGAGTTCTTTATGACTAATGTTGATTCCATGGATTATACGCACTCTCACCCTTCCACCATTGCTAGCCTCTCTAGTACCGCGCAACTTTCGCCGGTACCATAAACCCACCATACACCTTCCTCAAAACAGCCACCATACCTACCTATTATGGCATTTCCATAGCCATTCTGAGATATATTGCCATGCAACTTTCCACCATTCCATTATTATGACACGCTTCATCATTGTCATATTGCTTTGCATGATCATGTAGTCGACATCGTATTTGTGGCAAAGCCACCATTGATAATTCTTTCATACATGTCACTCATGAGTCATTGCACATCCCGGTACACCGCCGGAGGCATTCATATAGAGTCATATCTTGTTCTAAGTATCGAGTTGTAATTCTTGAGTTGTAAGTAAATAAAAGTGTGATGATCATCATTATTAGAGCATTGTCCCAGTGAGGAAAGGATGATGGAGACTATGATTCCCCCACAAGTCAGGATGAGACTCTGGACGAAAAATAAATAAAAGAGGCCAAAGAAGCCCAAATAAAAAAAGAGGCCAAAGAAGCCCAAATAAAAAAAGAAAGAAAAAAGGCCATAAAAAGAGAAAAGGCCCAAATAAAAAATATAAAAAAATAAAAATGAGAGAAAAATAGAGAAGGGACAATGCTACTATCCTTTTACCACACTTGTGCTTCAAAGTAGCACCATGATCTTCATGATAGAGAGTCTCCTATGTTGTCACTTTCATATACTAGTGGGAATCTTTCATTATAGAACTTGGCTTGTATATTCCAATGATGGGCTTCCTCAAAATGCCCTAGGTCTTCGTGAGCAAGCGAGTTGGATGCACACCCTCTAGTTTGTTTTGTTGAGCTTTCATATACTTATAGCTCTAGTGCATCCGTTGCATGGCAATCCCTACTCACTCACATTGATATCTATTGATGGGCATCTCCATAGCCCATTGATATGCCTAGTTGATGTGAGGCTATCTTCTCCCCTTTTGTATTCTCCACAACCACCATTCTATTCCACCTATAGTGCTATCTCCATGGCTCACGCTCATGTATTGCGTGAAGATTGAAAAAGTTTGAGAACATCAAAAGTATGAAACAATTGCTTGGCTGGTCATCGGGGTTGTGCATGATTTAAATACTTTGTGTGGTGAAGATGGAGCATAGCCAGACTATATGATTTTGTAGGGATAGCTTTCTTTAGCCATGTTATTTTGAGAAGACATGATTGCTTAGTTAGTATGCTTGAAGTATTATTATTTTTATGTCAATATGAACTTTTGTCTTGAATCTTATGGATCTGAATATTCATACCACAATTAAGAAGAATCACATTGAAATTATGCCAACTAGCATTCCACATCAAAAATTATCTTTTTTATCATTTACCTACTCGAGGACGAGCAGGAATTAAGCTTGGGGATGCTTGATACGTCTCCAACGTATCTATAATTTTTGATTGCTCCATGCTATATTATCTACTGTTTTGGGCAATATTGGGCTTTATTATCCACTTTTATATTATTTTTGGGACTAACCTATTAACCGGAGGCCCAACCCAGAATTGCTGTTTTATGCCTATTTCAGTGTTTTGAAGAAAAGGAATATCAAAAGGAGTCAAAACGGAATGAAATCAACTGGAGAAGTTATTCTTGGAAGGAAACACACCTGATGGACTTGGACCCCACGTCAGAAGATACGGGAGCTGCCCACGAGGGTGGGGAGCGCGCCCACCCCCCTAGGGCACGCCCCCTGCCTCGTGGGACCCCCTTCGGTCCACCGACGTACTCCTTTCACCCATATATACCCACGTATCCTAAAACTTCCAGAACAGAGAAATAGATTGGGAGTTCCGCCGCCAAAAGCCTCCGTAGCCACCGAAAACCAATCTAGACCCGTTCCGGCACCCTGCCGGAGGAGGAACCCTTACCGGCGGCCATCTTCATCATCCCGATGCTCTCCGTGACGAGGAGGGAGTAGTTCTCCCTCGGGGCTGAGGGTATGTACCAGTAGCTATGTGTTTGATCTCTCTCTCTCTCTCTCTCTCTCTCGTGTTCTTGAGATGATACGATCTTGATGTATCACGAGCTTTGCTATTATATTTGGATCCTATGATGTTTCTTCCCCCCTCTTCTCTCTTGTAATGAATTGAGTTTCCCCTTTGAAGTAATCTTATCGGATTGAGTCTTTAAAGACTTGAGAACACTTGATGTATGTCTTGCCATGGATATCTGTGGTGACAATGGGATATCACGTGATTCACTTGATGTATGTTTTGGTGATCAACTTGCGGGTTCCGCCCATGAACCTATGCATAGGGGTTGGCACATGTTTTTGTCGTGATTCTCCGGTAGAAACTTTGGGGCACCCTTTGAGGTCCTTTGTGTTGGTTGAATAGATGAATCTGAGATTGTGTGATGCATATTGTATAATCATGCCCACGGATACTTGAGGTGACATTGGAGTATCTAGGTGACATTAGGGTTTTGGTTGATTTGTGTCTTAAGGTGTTATTCTAGTACAAACTCTAGGGTCATTTGTGACACTTATAGGAATAGCCCAACGGATTGATTGGAAAGAATAACTTTGAGGTGGTTTCGTACCCTACCATAATCTCTTCGTTCGTTCTCCGCTATTAGTGACTTTGGAGTGACTCTTTGTTGCATGTTGAGGGATAGTTTTATGATCCAATTATGTTAGTATTGTTGAGGGAACTTGCACTAGCGAAAGTATGAACCCTAGGCCTTGTTTCCTAGCATTGCAATACCGTTTACGCTCACTTTTATCATTCGTTACCTTGCTGATTTTATATTTTTAGATTACAAATACCTTTATCTACTATCCATATACCACTTGTATCACCATCTCTTCACCGAACTAGTGCACCTATACAATTTACCATTGTATTGGGTGTGTTGGGGACACAAGAGACTCTTTGTTATTTGGTTGCAGGGTTGCTTGAGAGAGCCCATCTTCATCCCATGCCTCCTATGGATTGATAAACCTTAGGTCATCCACTTGAGGGAAATTTGCTACTGTCCTACAAACCTCTGCACTTGGAGGCCCAACAACGTCTACAAGAAGAAGGTTGTGTAGTAGACATCAACCACCATCTCAACATGATCTTGCACCTCGATATTTATCCCGTTAAAGAAACATGCCATGGTTGCCTTTGGATCCTCTGTTGTCCATGTACGTATCATAAGCAATTCCATCTCCTTGTAATATTCATCAACACTCATATTACCTTGAGAGAGCCGCTGCAACTTGTTGTACATATCTATTTCATAGTGCTCAGGAACAAAATGTCGCCTCATGAATTCTTTCATACCTCGCCAAGTCATCGGGCGATGTCTTGAACGACAAATTTGATTCCACCAAATTAGCGCGTAACCGGTGAACTCAATTCCAGCAAGTTGAACTTTCTTCTCCTCGCTATAATGGTGGGCATAAATTTTTTGATCAACATGCATCTCCCACTCCAAATAGCCTTTTGGTTCGCATTTGCCGGAGAACGAAGGGATTGAAATTTTTATGCACCCAATTTCATCATCCAAAGGCACACGCACAGCTTGACCAACTCGATCGTGCACTCTGCCACGGACGGAAGTTTCAGGAAGAGGCTCATAGTGTCGTGGTCGTGGCGCGTACCCCACCTGGTCAACGCCGTCATTGAGACCATCATCTCCAGCATGAGGTTGTACCGCCAAACGGCGATCATGGACGTCGGCATGTCCGTCACGAGCCGGTGGTGCATAATGCAGTGGCATAGCCGAAGCAGCCTGTGGTAGTGCAGAATTCGTCGCTAGCATATTGATGATGTCTGCCAAACCATCAAACCAAGTGATCAGGACATCTATCATTTTGCCGAGCGCATCATGACATTGCTTGATGTAGTTGCATGTGTGGTCAAAACCATCCCGAATATTTTGAGGAATACCATCCGCGTAGACTGGACGCATCACTTCCTCACAATCAGCAGCAGCCTCGCCATCCTTGTTGACCGAGGTTGACATCTTGATCAACGTCGTACCGTGAACAACCTTAGCTCTGATATCACTTGATATGGACTCGACTAGATGACGAGTCGCTGGTCGGTCCAATCCTTCACGGTACTTGCAAAACAACAACAAATGGCGGTAGCGACAGTCACAGAAAATAGATAGCAGACGTAGAATAAGAATAGGCCTTTGGATCAAGGAAATAGCAAGAAACCAAAGGATTAGACTTGCACCGAAATTAACCCAAAGTTAATCACAACAGCGCAGTAGCAGCAAATCCCCGATCAAGGATCGCAAAAATTCATAATATTGGCGTCCCCCAACCTGGGACCTTTCTCTTGTAACTCTTGATAAAATAATCAATCTCCCATCAAAAGAGAACTCCCATACACCAGCTGAAGCCAACCCGTTTTATAGGCGAGGTCATTCCATGGAACCGACTAGGAAACGTAAAACAATTGGATACTGACTCTCTCTCTCTCCTACTTAAACTAAACAAGATTTACCTGATTAAATATCTAGCCACTTGATCACCTAAGATTAAAAAATGAACTAGTAAACGTAACTAGTGCTATGACTCTATGTAGGAAATATCCATACCACATGTGCACTTCGTTTCCTAATTGACTTGGGATGTCACGATACTTGGACTGAAATTGCACCAATCATTACCCAGCTTGGCGTACGAAAATTCGGTTTCACCTCCTCTGGCTCTACTAACCTGACAGAAAATTTACCAGACAAATTTATATCATCAAATCTAGCATATGGTGCAACTCCCACTATTCCTTTCTCATCATTCTTCTCCTGCGCAAACAACACTTTGTTTCCTCTACTCCACGTCGTAGACAAAGAACCTCTAGTGGCCACATCAAGTGCTCTTTGTGTGTTAATCACATAGCAATGTGAACTAGATTACTGACTCTAGTAAACCCTTTGGGTGTTTGTCACATGGCGATGTGAACTATAGGTGTTAATCACATGGTGATGTGAACTATTGGTGTTAAATCACATGGCGATGTGAACTAGATTATTGGCTCTTGTGCAAGTGGGAGACTGAAGGAAATATGCCCTAGAGGCAATAATAAAGTTGCTATTTTATATTTCCTTATATCATGATAAATGTTTATTATTCATGCTAGAATTATATTAACCGGAAACTTGATACATGTGTGGATAAATAGACAAAACACAGTGTCCCTAGTAAGCCTCTACTAGACTAGCTCGTTAATCAAAGATGGTTAAGTTTCCTAACCATAGACATGTGTTGTCATTTGATGAACGGGATCACATCATTAGGAGAATGATGTGATGGAAAAGACTCATCCGTTAGCTTAGCATAATGATCGTTAAGTTTTATTGCTATTGCTTTCTTCATGTCATATACATATTCCTTTGACTATGACATTATGCAACTCCCGGATACCAGAGGAATACCTTGTGTACTATCAAACGTCATAACATAACTGGGTGATTATAAAGATGCTCTACAGGTATCTCTGAAGGTGTTTGTTTGGTTGGCATAGATCGAGATTAGGATTTGTCACTCCGAGTATCGGAGAGGTATCTCTGGGCCCTCTCGGTAATCACTATTGCAGGATGCTGCTAACGCGACAGTACGATCAAAGACCCTTCGACGAAACTGTGTGTGACGCCATAATCACAAACGGTGGTGTAAAAAAAACGCCAGAAAAGGTGCAAAACGTTTGCGACGGAGGATGCATCAAACACGGTTCAGATTTTAGTTGCATGTGGGATGGAGGGCATATGGTTCAGTTCAGTTAATCGTTTGCGATGAGGAGGAACAAAAGGAACGGGCAGCCAGATGAAGGTGTGTGCGATGTACATCATACGGTTCACTCGAATGAACTCTTTGTAATTAGGCAACACAAAAGAAACGATCATCCAGATTAAAGGTGTGTGCGATATACGGCATGCGGTTCACTTGGATGAACTGTTTGCGTTGAGACAAAATAACAGAAGTGGTTCAAATGAACAAGATGTGTGTGATACGAGGCAAACAGGTTTATAATCAGAAACGTGTGTGAAGACCGATAACAACACAGACGATTACTGCTAAGAAGCCATGTGTGTTGTGAGCAAACGATTGCTGGTATACAATTGTGAGTGATTGATGAAAACATCACCGACGGGCCATTGTTTAGTCCGTGTGCGATGTGATTTTCTTTGTCCGCACAACATCTATGCTCTGTCTACATAGCATCAACATATATACTTAAAATGACAGCATTGCATAACCAAATTAAGCATACAATTACACAAGTGACTACACACATAACATTTCCACACACCAAAGAAAGCAATTACATGCATACTAAAGTAGGAGAAACGAGGATCTAATCATCTACTTATTGTTGCGACGACGCTTGCCATTGCTCTGCTTCCGGCTAGATCCCTGACCGTTTTGGGGAAGGAGACACTTCCTCATGTCAACGATCCACCTGTACATGTCTTAGCTCGTGTACGCCTCCTTGGCCGCGTACACGACGCGGGCTTTCTCGAGTTTCTCCATCCAGGCCGAGTGTCAGGCACGCTTGTCCTTGTTGCAAGAATCCTTCATGTCTCTGTAGTAGGGTTCGATGATGGCCTCGGCTAGGTGAACCAGTGAGTCCTTCTCATGCTCCTTGCTGCCCCAGATCTTGTATTGGCCCTAGATGTCGACAAGATTCTGGCAGGCGATGCCCGAATTCTCGAGCGCCTTTACATCGTGGTGATGTCCACCGAAGCAAACATGTAGTGGGGGCTATTGACAAACCTGGCGAAATGCTCGCAAGGCCTTGTGGCCAGGTAGTAGTAGTAGACGAGGACGTGGTGGTGCACGCACATTTGGGAGACGGTGACCTTGGGACAAGACCCGGCACAAGCGCGGGTGTACTCGAGGTTGAACCCGACCACCTTGTACTTCTCTGCGGTAAGCAACAGCTCCATGATGTGGATGGAGTGCTCCACCCAGACTGGGGCGTTGGTGTACACCACCGAGAGGTCCATGAACCTTCTGTGGGTATCCACCAAGGCACGCATGGTGAACTGCTGCTCGTCGTTGGCAGCTGCTCAGAGCGCCATTGGAGCCGCGCAGGATACCCTCTAAGATTTTCTCGTGGTGGGTGTGCTTCTTGCAATGGTGGGACGCGATCGAAAGGTTGAAGAGACACAAGGGTAGGTTAAATGGTCATTGTAATAAATGGGGTCCGACCAGCCTGTAATCGTCACGCCTTGTCACGGAGTTAATAGCGGAGGATTCCAGTGCACGCTTGACAACACTGCACCGCACACGTGGGCTCAAAGAGGCGCCAAATGTATCATCGGTGAGCCTGTTCCCATGCTACCGCGCTGTTTACCGCGCAAGCTTCCCGCCCGGCTAGTTTGGCCACGCGTCGGCTAGAAGAGGGACAAGTCATGGGTGTTTATTGGCAAAAAATCTTTGTAAAAACAAGGTGTGTGGAGTGACTTCGGTCATAAGTTTACCCTTGGGTGATGAGGTCAAAGTTACACAGAAGGGTGATGATGGACACTCGAGTGCGATAATTAATTCTGCGCTCTACAATGCACATGGTGGAAGAAACCAACTATGTGGAATAATGTAGAAGATCGCAGCCGAGTTAGCTATACAAATCGTGTGCTGTGAGATCGACAAGGTAAACTTATTTGAGAATGGTTAATAAAATCTAAGACCATTGCATATTAAGGTCAAAATAGTGCTAGCAATATACGAGTCTCATACGATGCCATTTCAATGATTGTACCACAAAAGCTAGAAATGTTACAAGGTTCAAATTCTAGAGTTATATGGCTCAAGTTCGAATATTACAAGGTTCAAACTGATATTAGAAATTAAATTCAGCTCATCAGCTGCAAACGCTCACACTGATCTGCTGAACATGGACATTGAAGAGGTTCAAACTAATATCACCGCTTCTATGTCTGCCTTCGAAACCTCACAATTTTTGCAAAGGGGTCAGCCACTAAGAAGTCATGTTTGGGGTTGACACGATGACTTCCGATTACTCTGTCATCTGAAGTTCCAAAATGAAATTCAGCATTTTTGGAGCCTACTCCATTCTGTCGCAGGCGCCGGCGCTGATCAACAAACCATTGATTTTTGCGAAATAGATGTAGGGAAAACCACATTTCCTTCAGCACCCTTGCTCTAAGAACAAAGAACCTAGCGAATATGATCTCAGGTAAGGTCCCTCGGTAGGAGTTCAAAGTAATTTCTGAGAGATGCAGATCTAGGCATTTGACGTGATTGTTATATTGTATCACATTACCCACCACTAGGCCTAATCTTATCTGCAAAAGAAGAAAACGTGTTAGTGCCTACATGCAGTTTTGAACATTACTATAGGCCTAGCTATTTGGTTTGCAGGATTTGTAAAATGCACTAACATGTCATCTTTGATATGACATGATTAACATGGGCATTTGATTACATTCTAGAAAAATGCAGCCTTCTTCACAAGAGGTTGGAGTGGATGAAAAGTTCCCTAAGAAAACTAGTACAGATGAATCCAAAGGAGAAATGCTTATTGATTGTAACTATATGGATCAAGAAACCAATATGGGGGGGGACATGTATGTACTGAAATCGTCCAAAAGAACCTTCAGAAATCGTAGTACATTGTCATTGCAAACTTGGAAAAAGGTGTCACAAATTGAACTCCCTTATGGTTAACATTTAACAAGGAAGGAACATCACCTCGATATA
Organism: Triticum urartu; assembly: GCF_056163025.1. Classification (NCBI taxonomy): domain Eukaryota; kingdom Viridiplantae; phylum Streptophyta; class Magnoliopsida; order Poales; family Poaceae; genus Triticum; species Triticum urartu. The sequence goes on along the minus strand of NC_141879.1, from coordinate 459,101,271 downwards.
TAGCTTCTCCAGGCACGAAAAGCATCTTAGGAAACTAACAACTTGCTCCAGGTCGGGCCCGATAGATTCTAGTGCTAAGACCTTCACTGTGCGCAGTTTCGGGGTCAAGCTTGTCGGAATCATTTTCTGAATGACAGACGAACAAACATCTTCAAAATTAGAAATAATGTTAGTTTGTAGAAGGAGAGTTAGAAGGCAGCTGTTGTACCTGAACGGGTGTGGATCCAATAACAAGTTCGGAGCATTTGTGAGACGAGTAGCCCACCACTGTCAATTTCGGCTAGAAATGACATTGATTCTTGTTGGGCCTTCTTGATCAACGACAAGTAATCTCTCAAGTGCAGGTGTGTCTTGGATGACCATACCATGGTACACATCTTGTGATGTCTTCCTGTCGCACCAGCAACACACACAAATAGTCCGGAGAGTCATGGAGGTGATGTGGAAGGTACTCAATGATACGTCTCCGTCGTATCTACTTTTCCAAACACTTTTGCCCTTGTTTGGGACTCTAACTTGTATGATTTGAATGGAACTAACCCGGACTGACGCTGTTTTCAGTAGAATTACCATGGTGTTGTTTTATGTGCAGAAAACAAATATTCTCGGAATGACCTGAAACTCCACGGAACATCTTAGAAAAAACAATAAAAACCGGGGGGCCCACACCCTTCTCACGAGGGTGGGGGGTGCCCCCCCGCTAGGGCACGCCCCCTACCTCATGGCCCCCCTGTTGCATCTCCGACTCCAACTCCACCTCCATATATTGAGTTTCGATGAGAAAAATATCAGGGAGAAGAAATCATCGCGTTTTACGATACGGAGCCGCCGCCAAGCCCTAAAACCTCTCGGGAGGGCTGATCTAGAGTCCGTTCGGGGCTCCGGAGAGGGGGAATCGTCGCCGTCATCATCATCAACCATCCTCCATGACCAATTTCATGATGCTCACCGCCGTGCGTGAGTAATTCCATCGTAGGCTTGCTGGACGGTGATGGGTTGGATGAGATTTATCATGTAATCGAGTTAGTTTTGTTAGGGTTTGATCTCTAGTATCCATTATGTTCTGAGATTGATGTTGCTATGACTTTGCTATGCTTAATGCTTGTCACTAGGGCCCGAGTGCCATGATTTCAGATCTGAACCTATTATGTTTTCATGAATATATGTGAGTTCTTTATCCTATCTTGCAAGTCTATAGTCACCTACTATGTGTTATGATCCGGCAACCCCGAAGTGACAATAATCGGGACCACTCCCGGTGATGACCATAGTTTGAGGAGTTCATGTATTCACTATGTGCTAATGCTTTGTTCCAGTTCTCTATTAAAAGGAGGCCTTAATATCCCTTAGTTTCCAATAGGACCCCGCTGCCACGGGAGGGTAGGACAAAAGATGTCATGCAAGTTCTTTTCCATAAGCACATATGACTATATACGGAATACATGCCTACATTACATTGATGAATTGGAGCTAGTTCTGTGTCACCCTATGTTATGACTGTTACATGATGAACCGCATCCGGCATAATTATCCATCACTGATCTGGTGCCTACGAGTTTTTCCATATACTGGTTTACGCTTATTTACTTTCCCGCTGCTACTGTTACAATCACTACAAAATACCAAAAATATTACTTTTGCTGTCTTTACTTTTGTTGCCGCTACCACCACTATCATATTACTTTGCTACTAAACACTTTGCTACAGATACTAAGTTTCCAGGTGTGGTTGAATTGACAACTCAGCTGCTAATACTTGAGAATATTCTTTGGCTCCCCTTGTGTCGAATCAATAAATTTGGGTTGCTCTACCCTCGAAAGCTGTTGCGATCCCCTATACTTGTGGGTTATCAAGACTAATTTTTGGCGCCGTTGTCGGGGAGCATAGCTCTATTCTTTGAGTCGCTTGGGATTTATATCTGCTGGACACTATGAAGAATTTGAGAGATCCAAAAACCAAGATCTATCCCTCAACTACGAGGGGAGGTAAGGAACTGCCATCTAGCTCTACACTTGATTCACCTTCTGTTATGAGTAAGTTTGCGACACCTACATCTGCTTCTGCTATTCGTGCTGATATGTCGCATGTTATTGATGATGCCACTTCTACTATGCATGATACTTATGATGAAACTGTTTCTATGCCTGATACTACTGTGCCCCTTAGTGAATTTCTTGATGAACAAATTGCTAGGGCTAGAGAAAAAGAAATTATTGAATCTGAATACGATGATGATAGTGATGATGAAAATATGCCTGTTATTCCTGAGGGTTATCTTTTTGATATGGAATCTGCTGCCGCTATTTTTGCTTGCAAAGATAGATATGAGCTTAAGAGGTTATTAATTAAATGGAACAAAGAATCACTTAGAGATAGAATGAAACCCGACCCTGCGTTTGCTACTTCACCTATATGTGTTCCCGATAAAGATTATGAATTCTCTGTTGATCCTGATATAATTACTTTGGTTGAATCTGATCCGTTTTATGGCTATGAATCTGGAACTGTTGTGGCCCATCTTACTAATTTAAATGATATAGCTGCCCTGTTTACTAATGATGAGAGATCGCGTTACCTTTATATACTCAGAATATTTCCGTTCTCATTAAAGGGTGATGCTAAGATATGGTTTAATTCTCTTGAACCTGGTTGTGTGCGTAGTCCCCGGGATATGATTTATTACTTCTCTGCTAAATATTTCCCTGCTCATAAGAAACAAGCTGCTTTGAGGGAAATATACAACTTTGTGCAAATTAAAGAAGAGAGTCTCCCACAAGCTTGGGGGAGGCTTCTCAAGTTACTTAATGCTTTGCCTGATCATCCTCTTAAGAAACCTGAAATACTTGATATCTTTTATAATGGACTAACCGATGCTTCCAGAGATTACCTGGATAGTTGTGCTGGTTCTCTTTCAGGGAAAGAACACCGGATGAAGCTGAAATTCTATTGAATAATATGTTGACAAATGAAAATAATTGGGCACCTCCTGAGCCAGCTCCTGAGCCAGATCCTGCCCCAATTACTGAGCCTATTCCTAAACCAACTCCGAAGAAGAGAGGTGTTTTATTTCTCAGTCCCGAAGATATGCAAGAGGCAAAGAAATCTATGAAAGAAAAAGGTATTAAAGCTGAAGACGTTAAGAATTTACCTCCTATTGAAGAAATACATGGTCTTAATTCATCGCCTGTTGGAGAAACCTATGATCTCAATTATTTATTTACTGAAGAACCTCCTGATCTCGATATCCCGACACAGGTAGTAAAGGTAAATTCTCTCTATAGATATGATAAAGCTGAAGTCCCTCCTACTAAAATTGCTAGTCAATGCTTGGATGAGTTTGATAACTTTATGTATAAGCAAGATGACTTCAATGCTTATTTTGGTAGACAATTAAAAGAAAATTCTTATATGATTAGACGCTTGGGTGATTATATGGCTGATATTAAAGGTGAACTTAAACTTGTTAGCAAACATGCTTCTATGGTTAGCACTCAAGTAGAACAAGTACTTAAGGCTCAAAAAGAAGTGCTTGGTGAAATGAATAGAAAGAAAAATGATTATGCTGTTAGAGTGGCTACTAGAACTGGTAGGATGACTCAGGAACCTTTGTATCCTGAAGGCCACCCTAAGAGAATCGAGCAAGATTCTCAAAGAAATAATATTGATGCTCCTAGTTCTTCTATAAAGAAGAAGAAGAAAAATGATAGAACTATGCAAACTTCTAGTGAACCTATTGCTGAACCACCTGATAATCCAAATGATATTTCTATGTCTGATGCTGAAACACAATCTGGTAATGAACATGAACCTGGTAAAAATATTAATGATGATGTTCATGATGATGCTCAACCTAGTAATGATAATGATGTAGAAATTGAAAATTGTTGTTGATCTTGATAACCCACAATCAAAGAATCAACGTTATGATAAAAGAGACTTTGTTGCTAGGAAACATGGTAAAGAAAGGGAACCTTGGGTTCAGAAACCCGTGCCTTTTCCTCCGAAACCATCCAAGAAAAAGGATGACGAGGATTTTGAGCGCTTTGCTGAAATGATTAGGCCTATCTTTTTGCGTATGCGATTAACTGATGTGCTCAAAACAAATCCTTATGCTAAATATATGAAGGATATCATTACTAATAAAAGAAAGATACCGGAAGCTGAAATTTCCACCATGCTTGCTAATTACACTTTTAAGGGTGGAATACCAAAGAAACTTGGAGACCCCGGAGTACCTACTATACCTTTCTCCATTAAAAGAAATTATATTAAAACTGCTTTATGTGATCTTGGAGCCGGTGTTAGTGTTATGCCTCTCTCTATATATCGTAGACTTGACTTGAATAAGCTGACACCTACTGAAATATCTTTGCAAATGGCTGATAAATCAACTACTATACCTGTCGGTATTTGTGAGGATGTGCCCGTTGTGGTTGCAAACGTTACTATTTTAACGAACTTTGTTATACTTGATATTCCCGAGGATGATAGTATGTCTATTATTCTTGGAAGACCTTTTCTTAATACTGCAGGGGCTTATTGATTGCAACAAAGGCAATGTCACTTTTCATGTTAATGGTAATGAGCATACGGTACACTTTCCGAGGAAACAACCTCAAGTTCATAGTATCAACTCTATTGGAAAAATTCCATCGATTATATTTGGAGGTTTTGAATTTCCTCTTCCTACTGTCAAGAAGAAATATGATATTCTTATTATTGGGGATGTGCATATCCCCGTTGAGGTAACTTAGTGTTATTCGAAATTTCTCCGGTTTCATGATTATCGGAATGAGTTTGTTAACAAGACTTGATCAACCTTGTTAGTGGATTCTTTTTGATGAGCATGAGATGGATGAAACTAGAAGCACAAACTTCTATACCCTCTCTATACTTTCTGTTATTTATATTAAATAAAGTAAAAATAGTATTTTCTGTCTGTTTCCTGACTTATCCGTGCAATATAAAAATATCCCGAAAATAAAAGTCCTCAGTATGCCATGCCAATTTAATATGATTTTTCGGGAATATTTGAGGATTTACTGTGCAAAAATAACGCGGGAGGAGCTGCCACCTGGCCACGAGGGTGGTGGGCGCGCCCCCCCTATAGGGCGCGCCCCCCTGCCTTGTGGGCCCACGGTGGCCCTCCTCCACTTATCCCAGCACACATCTTCTTCCTCTATCTCACACAAACCCGAAAAACCAACTCAAGCACGAGTTCCAGCCACTTTTGTTGCGATTTTCGATCTCCTTGCTCAAAGCACCTCTCGCAAAACTGCTTGGGGAGATTGTTCCTTGGTATGTGACTCCTCTATTGGTCCAATTAGTTTTTGTTCTAGTGCTTTATTCTTTGCAATTTTTTGCTGCATAGGTGACCATGTTCTTGAGCTTGTATGTCAAATTTATATGGTTCCAAGTAGTTCTAATGATTGATATAGGCTCTAGGCACTTGTAGGAGTAGTTGCTATCAGTTTTATTGAAGTTGGTTCACTTTTATTCTGAAGTTACTAAAAATTTCAGAATTTTTCAGAAAAGGATGAGGAGATTATTGAGGGGCTCATCGAGCCAAAGCTCGAAGGAAAAGGCACCGAAGCCTAAGTATAATTTGCCACGCACCACGGAGATTCGGGCGTGTGAATGGCCTTCTGATGATTTCTTGAGAGCAGCCGGTATCTATGAAGATTTTCATGAATTGGCTCACAATGCAGGCCTCACCGCTTTCCTCCACGACAATCTGTTTATTCTTGGGATCCAGAGATGACTGTCAGCCAGTGGCAGTCAGAGTCTTCTTCTTCATCACAGTATAATCCCAACTATTCCTCCTCATCACAGTACGACCCCAACAACTATTATTATGGATATCCGCCAGGCCAGCCGTGGCCATAGACCAACTTAGGCCAAAAGCCTAAGCTTGGGAGAGTACGTATTTCTCACCAACATTACATTATGTTCACACACACTCATTGCTAGATGTCGGTGCTCATACTTTTTCACTGTAATATCCATGCTAGTTTATTTTCTTTTTCCTGCTTTCTGCTTGCATGTTTGTTAAACCTTAAGAAAAACCAAAAAAAATTAGTAGTAGTTTATTTTTCTGCTGTAGTAGTAATAATTAAAAAAAAACCCAAAAATATTTCCCGTTCTTCTTTTGCTTGTTGGGAGCTTTCCCGTGTAAATAGTTTTATTTATTTTCTTTTCTTTGGGGGTCAGTAGGGGAAGACCATAATTAAATTGTTGAAGTGGCTCTTATATGCATTATTGTTGATTTAACCCAGAGCCCATATTGCCTTGTCTTCTCCTGTTTATTGAATGCTCGCAGATTCCAGCTTAGTCCAATGCATGTGCACTATTATTATTATTCACACCGTTCGGGCGTGCAAGTGAAAGGCAATTATGATGATATATGATGGACTGACTAAGATGAGAAAAGCTGGTATGAACTCGACCTCTTTTGTTTTTGTAAATATGATGAGCCCGTCGTTCTTGATTCAGCTTATTATGAATAAACATGTTTGCAATAACAATTAGAGATCAGAGTTGCTTGTGCCATGCTTGATTAGCTATGAGTTATAATGATTTACCTTGTATGCCAACATGCTATTGAGATGATTATGATGTGGTATGATGGGGTGGTATCCTCCTTTGAATGATTTAAGTGACTTGACTTGGCACATGTTCGCGCATGTAGTTGAAACAAAATCAACATAGCCTTCACGATATTTATGTTCATGGTGGATTATATCCTACTCATGCTTGCATCCAATGTTTATTAATTTTAATGCATGTACATGGCTGTTGTCGCTCTCTAGTTGGTCGCTTCCTAGTCTTTTGCTAGCCTTCACTTGTACTAAGCGGGAATACTGCTTGTGCATCCAATCCCTTAAACCCCAAAGTTATTCCAGATGAGTCCACTATACCTTCCTATATGCGGTATCTACCTGCCGTTCCAAGTAAATTTGTATGTGCCAAACTCTAAACCTTCAAATAAACATTCTGTTTTGTATGCTCGAATAGCTCAAGGCTGTCCTTATCTTCCGTGTTAGGCGGGTTATTCTCAAGAGGAGTGGACTCCGCTCCTCACTCACGAGAAAATGGCTGGTAACCGGGATGCCCAGTCCCATGCTTTATGCAAACTAAATCAAAATTAATTGCAAACAAAACTCCCCCTGGGACCTGATGTATGTTGGAGGCACTCGTTGTTTCGAGCAGGCCATGGATTGATGCTTGTTGGTGGAGGGGAGTATAAACTTTACCATTCTGTTTGGGAACCGCCTATAATGTGTTGAGCCTGGAAGATATCGCCATCTCTTAGTTGTTACGTTGACAATGAAAGTATACCACTCAAAATACAATTCATCTCTATTTCAAAACCGAGCTCTGGCACCTCTACAAATCCCTGCTTCCCTCTGCGAAGGGCCTATCCATTTACTTTTATGTTGAGTCATCACCCTCTTATTAAAAAGCACTAGCTGGAGAGCACATCTGTCATTTGCATTCATCACTGTTAATTTATATTGGGTATGACTATGATTGGATCTCTTTTACCATGAATTACAATGTCTAGCCAGTCCTTAATCTTTAAAGGTGCTCTGCATTTATGTTTCTCAGAAAGGGCTAGCGAGATACCATCTTGTTATATCATATTATGATTGTTTTGAGAAAGTGTTGTCATCCGAGATTTATTATTATGACTTGCTAGTTGATCATGCTATTGATATGAGTAATTATGAGACCTGAGAATTATTGCAAATGTGGTTAGTCATGATCTATGCTGAAAAACATGAATGCTGGCTTGACATAGTTACAACAACAAGAGCAAACAGAGTTTGTAAAAGTTTTTCTTTCTTTCTTTCAGTTTGTCAACTGAATTGCATGAGGACAAGCAAGGGTTTAAGCTTGGGGGAGTTGATACGTCTCCGTCGTATCTACTTTTCCAAACACTTTTGCCCTTGTTTTGGACTCTAACTTGTATGATTTGAATGGAACTAACCTGGACTGACGCTGTTTTCAGCAGAATTACCATGGTGTTGTTTTATGTGCAGAAAACAAATATTCTCAGAATGACCTGAAACTCCACAGAACATCTTAGAAAAAACAATAAAAAATCCTTGCCAAAGATGAAGACCGGGGGGCCCACACCCTTCTCACGAGGGTGGCGGGCGCCCCCCCCTAGGGCGCGCCCCCTACCTCATGGGCCCCCTATTGCGTCTCCGACTCCAACTCCACCTCCATATATTGAGTTTCGATGAGAAAAAAAACAGGGAGAAGAAATCATCGCATTTTACGATACGGAGCCGCCGCCAAGCCCTAAAACCTCTCGGGAGGGCTGATCTAGAGTCCGTTCGGGGCTCCGGAGAGGGGGATTCATCGCCGTCGTCATCATCAACCATCCTCCATCACCAATTTCATGATGCTCACCGCCGTGCATGAGTAATTCCATCGTAGGCTTGCTGGACGGTGATGGGTTGGATGATATTTATCATGTAATCGAGTTAGTTTTGTTAGGGTTTGATCCCTAGTATCCATTATGTTCTGAGATTGATGTTGCTATGACTTTGCTATGCTTAATGCTTGTCACTAGGGCCCGAGTGCCATGATTTCAAATCTGAACCTATTATGTTTTCATGAATATATGTGAGTTCTTGATCCTATCTTGCAACTCTATAGTCACCTACTATGTGTTATGATCCGGCAACCCCGAACTGACAATAATCGGGACCACTCCCGGTGATGACCATAGTTTGAGGAGTTCATGTATTCACTATGTGCTAATGCTTTGTTCCGGTTCTCTATTAAAAGGAGGCCTTAATATCCCTTAGTTTCCAATAGGACCCCGCTGCCACGGGAGGGTAGGACAAAAGATGTCATGCAAGTTCTTTTCCATAAGCACGTATGACTATATACGGAATACATGCCTACATTACATTGATGAATTGGAGCTAGTTATGTGTCACCCTATATTATGGCTGTTACATGATGAACCGCATCCGGCATAATTATCCATCACTGATCCGGTGCCTACGAGTTTTCCATATACTGGTTTACGCTTATTTACTTTCCTGCTGCTACTGTTACAATCACAACAAAATACCAAAAGCATTACTTTTGCTGTCTTTACTTTTGTTGCCGCTACCACCACTATCATATTCCTTTGCTACTAAACACTTTGCTGTAGATACTAAGTTTCCAGGTGTGGTTGAATTGACAACTCAGCTGCTAATACTTGAGAATATTCTTTGGCTCCCCTTGTGTCGAATCAATAAATTTGGGTTGAATACTCTACCCTCGAAAGCTGTTGCGATCCCCTATACTTGTGGGTTATCACTCAACCCATTGATCGCCTGAAGACGAAGGTACTCGAGTGCAGTACAGCCACAGAGCAGGCACTCCATGTCACCCTTTGAGAGGAAGATGGTGACGAGCTCGAGGTGCTTCAATCGTGGTAGAATAAGAGCGGGCGCGTCATTAAGGGGCGGGAAATGGCAGTTCCTGAACTTGGTGATGCGCGGCATGGGCGTGAGGCGGAGTGCGGACGTTGGCAGCGACCGCATATGCCCATCATCAAAAGTGAGCTCCTCGAGCTGATCTAAGGCGGGGGATCAGAACCAGTCGTCAAGCCTGACTCGGTCCTTGCCGTTGGAAGGGAACTTACCCATTCTAAGGCCTTTGGTTGGGCCAAGGTGACTGCCGAGGATCTTGGAGAACGCATCCAAACTTTTGCAATAGCCATGGCAGAGCTTGTGGGTGTCGATGAGGTCGAGAGGGCTGGAGTTCCATAGGGGGTGCCACCGCCGGGAAAGGAGGGTTATATGCGCCCCATATTTGATTGGGAGGAGGGACATGATGACTCCAAACATATCATTAGGGAGGCTGCTGATTAAGTCTAGGCCTGCTGGAGTCGCTTGCGGTTCTAGCTCGCCCCGCCTCCGCTTGTTGGCAGCCCCGTTCTCCACCTTCGGAGGCTCCTTGTCAGTGGCGCTTTCTGATAGAAATGGGAGTATAGGGAATATTTAGTTAAAACAGGGAAATAGAAAAGTGTATTGGTAACTAGAAGTTATTAGGTAGGAATATAGTAAGAAAAGGGAATAACAATTGGTTGCTTAAATACTACACAATTCATTTGACATTGCGAGGTAAGTCAACATATGCAGATAGTTGAAAAGAAAACTTACTTCGAACAAAGTCTGGACGGACGTTTTTGTCGGGGATGTTAGCATATATCTCATGACCAGGCCCTTTTATGTGGAGTGCAATTTTAGTGCCAGATTTCAGTACATAAAACTTTGCAATTTAATTCCAAAATCCAGTGCCAAAATACGAGTCAACACGTTCATCAAGTCTTATAGTAGCAACAATTGTAAATCCATGGTTTGTGTGAAGTATGATATCCGTGGAGCCTTGATGTATGTAAAGGGGAAAATTGTGCACTACATAATCTGTTGCATAGCGAGGGATGTTCTACAAAAAATGGTAGGATTGTTAAAGAAAATATGGTAACATGCAAATATGGGCCCAAATTGAAAGAACTGTACAACAGTTGAAATCGAAGGACAAAAATCTATAATTAAACAGATAGGGTAAACATGATGTCATGGAAAATGAGAGTAATCAAAAGAACAATACATCATTAATTTGCCTAATATAGAAAGAAGAGGGGGAAAATCCCCTTTGACGTATATGGTGCATGTGGCACCTTTTATCCAAATATAGCAATATTTAGAATATGTTCAGGAAAGTAGGCCATGCCAACCGATTTAGGTTGAGATTGAACATACCGCGCGCGTGCTCAAGTTATCTGATACGAAGAGATGGAATCTCTGGCAGCGGTCGCAAAGTCCTGAAGTGTCGGTGCACTGTACATTCTATGAATGAAAGAGAACCCTCAAATCAGCTCGAATAAAAATGAATTCACGGCGATTTCCGCCGGGTGATTAAAGGAGGCAGATGAACTGGGATAAGAGATGAGATAATACACTGGTAAGCGTCGGTCCTAAACAAATAGTTTTTTACCCCTTTCCGTGACGGCATTTGAAACCGTCGCCAAGTGAGTGTGTGCGATAGGGTGTCCTTCCCACATGACCCTGAAATCGTCGGGGATAGGCCCTCCTGGGACCCAGGCTGGGGCCGTGTGCGATCGGGCGAGGCATGGAAACCCAATCATTTCCGTAGGTATGTACATCCCACATGGTGAATTCCAGAAATCATTTCCGTGGGTATGTACATCCCACATGGTGAATCCCAGAAATCATTTCCATGGGTATGTACATCCCACACGGTGAATCCCAGAAATCATTTCCATAGGTATGTACATCCCACACGGTGAATCCAAGGAATACGTTTCCGTTCTTATGTACATTCCACACAGTCAATCCAGGGAAAATGTTTCCGTTCAGATGTACATCCCACACGGTTTTATGTATATGCTCGCGTGTGAAAGGTGTAACTATCACACATGCTCCGCCTTGGTTAACTGTTTGCTTTCATTAACTACATCACACACGATTTGATGTAGAAAACTGTGTGGCATTGGGCTATCCATCGCAAGCGCTTTTACTGCTAGAACCGTTTGCAAAGGTCCATGACCGTCTGTTCTATTTTTATTTTTGCCTATAATTTATTATTCTAATTGGAAATTTTGAAATACGAAACATGCAATTCCAATTATCAGCACAATGGTTCAACAACGAATCCATAAATAAAATTGCCAGTACAATATGTTCAGTAATTACAGGATTAGGCAACAATTAACTATGATGAACCGCAGTATTTAAAGGCAGTAAAGGTGAAGAAACAAGTGTAAATCATTTTGACTACCGACGGTGTTGAAGAAGCGGAATGCCCATAATGTGCCTTCCTGCATGCCATAGGCACGAACCACTTTTGTCCAACCCCTTGTGACGATCGCCCGCCCATCCTTCACTGCCTTCAGGAAGACTTCTAGAGCATTATCATGGTAGCATGAATGATATACTTTAACCTTAGTTTCCTCCACTCAGGTCATGTAGTTTGCAAGGTAATCATCAGTAAATAGCTTTGGAAACCACTGAAAAGAGAAAAATATCAGATACTGAGGTCTAATAGAGTAACTTGTTGTGGGCAGGGGGAAAAGGTAACACATTACTTACAATCCTAAAGTTCACTGTTGTCTTCGACAAAGTGTAAATAAAGAGCTTAATTCCAATCACCCGTTTCTTTCGCCTAACAATCTTTCTTAGTTTCCTCACTTGACGCTTGTTCATGAATATGTCATTGCCCCATACGCAAAAGGGATCGAAGCGTGGATCAATACCCGTCGTATATGTACCTACATGCAACCAGTAAATGTTAGAAGCTAAACTGAGATTGCACAAATGATGTAGAATACAACTACCTATGTTCCTAAGTACAAGTATTTTTTTTAGATTTCAATATGAACTACATACGGATGTATATAGAATTATAGATATAGTTTAGATTAGAATCTAGATTCACTCATTTTGCTCCTTATGTAGTCTATATTGGAATCTCTAAAAATACTTATATTTAGGAATAGATGGTGTATAAGACATGGGATGCAGCTAACCTCGATGGCAAACAACAACATTGCCCATTGTAGCCCTGTGTAAGTACATGGAAAGCCAATGTTAACTACAACAGGGTTAACATCCACCAAAAATAGCAAATGGTAATAAAACGGCAGCATCTGTAGTGATATCTTCATTTCGAAAGAGTAGCAAGGTAGCAAAGGGACAGATTAAAAAATGGATACAACTGTTAATTGCAACAGGCTTAACAACATCCTAATTCATGTTTTGTAATTTTGTAGCCATTGAAATACAACTCTTTAAAAATGGATACAACTGTTAATTGCAACAGGCTTAATGGCCATTGAAACCGGTACTGATAAAAATGCAATTGACAGAGTTAAACATCACAGGGTAGGTGCTGCCAGAGCAGATAATGGCCCAGTTGTCTATAAAAAGGTAGGGAAAATAGCTCAAACGTGTTAGGAATGTTTACTACAACATGCTTAATACATCGACAGTACAAAACATAGCCATTAATTGCAACTGGTATTGGCAAGATTGAACTAGTGGGTACATACTTGGTAAGTCCTGAGAGGTAGTTGCTGGGGCACTTCATCTTGGCCAGAGCCCGCCCAAAGTCAGCAGCGGCGGAGGCGAGCTCTTCCTCTAGGTCGAAGCATGGATCAGTGCCACTGACATGTGTACCTACAAGCAACCAGTAAATGGTAGAAGTTAAACTGCAATTGCACAAATGATGTGAAATACTGTAAGACATGGGATGCAGCTAACCTTGACGGCAAACAATAGCATCAGCCGTTATGACCCTACGTAAGTACATGGACAAGCATGTTAAGTACAACAGGGTTAGCATTCACCCAAAAAAGCAAATGGGGCAACATCTCTAGTATATCTTCATTGCGGAGAGTGGCATGGTAGCAAATGGACAGATTAAAAAATGGATACAACTGTTAATTGCAATAGGCTTAACAACATCCTAAGTCGTGTTTTATAAGTTTGTAGCCATTGAAATGCAACTGTTTAAAAATGGATTCAACTGTTAATTGCAACATGCTTAATAGACATTGAAACCGGTACTGATAAAAATGCAATTGGCATAGTTAAACATCACAAGGCAGGTGTTGCCAGAGCAGAGAATGGCCCAAATGTCTATAAAAAGGTAGGGAAAGTAGCAAAAACGTATTAGGCATGTTTACTAGAACATGCTTAATACATCGACCGTACAGAACATAGCCATTAATTGCAACTGGTATTGGTAAGATTGAACTGGTGAGTACATACTTGGTAAGTCCTGGGAGGTAGTTGCTGGGGCACTTCATCTTGGCCAGAGCTCGCAGAAAGTCAACGACGGCGGAGGCGAGCTATTTCTCCAGGTCGAAGCGTGGATCAGTGCCACTGACATGTGTACCTACAGGAAACCAGTAAATGGGTAGAAGTTAAACTGCAATTGCACAAATTATGTGAAATACTGTAAGACATGGGATGCAACTCACCTCGACGGCAAACAAAAGCATCGATCGTTATGACCCTGCGTAAGTACATGGACAGGCATGTTAAGTGCAACAGTGTTAGCATCCACTAAAAATAGCAAATGTGCAGCATCTCTAGTGATATCTTGAGTCATGTATTGTAAGTTTGTTGCTGGTATTGGTGAAATTGAGTTGGACACGGTAATATTTGAACATCACACAGTGTGTAGTACTGAAATAAACAAGGCACGGACATGCTCAATACATCAACCGTACAAATCATAGCCGTTGCAAGTGGTATTGGTAAGATTTAGCTTGTCAGATCTTACCTGTTAAGTCTTGGGGGGTAGTCGCTGGGTGACTTCATCTGGGCCTGAGCCTGCACCATGTCATCGGCGGCGACGGAGGCGCGGTGTTCCTCCGGGTCAACACGCACAACAGCCATCGCGGCATGGACCGCCATCAGCGCCTGGCGGGGGGCGGGGATTTGGAGGCATGAGGATGTTTCGCAGGCGCCATTTTAGCAATCACGCCGGGGACGTGATAGAGATGGTGGGTTACCTGACTAGATCCAAGCAAAAATGTGGTTGAAGCTGTGTTGCGGCGGCGATGAGATGCCGGTAGGGGGAGGCGCGAGGGAGGGGGATACTGAGGGGAAGGGGATGTGGTTGGAGGAATAAATTCTGAAATCGTGCGCCTAATGAAAATTTCGGTGCAAAATTTGAAACTTGGGCGGGGGAAACACACAACGCAGACGAAGCGCGTAAAATACTCATGTGTGAGAAAAAAGAAAGTTGGCAGATCCCGTCTCCAAAAAATTGTACACGTGTACTAGATTTTTTTTGGTCAATGGTACACTTGGTTTATTAGGAAATATTGCACAGGTAACTGACTTATGGGTCATTAACACAAAAAACACAGACGATACGACATAGAAACCGTGAGTTTTGTGATCTTCTAATGATTAACGCAAAAAAAAACGCACACGGCCACACATGCTAATCAACGCTCAAAGCCCTCAAAGAATGCTCTTACCAACATTGTACGTTAATACTACAAACTTAAAGTACTATTGGTATTTTGCTATAATACTACAAACTTAAACTACTTCTCACATGCTGCCATCAGGGCATGCTGGCCAGACGCCAGTGTTCTCCTTCCCGGCCTTGTAGGCGGCAGCCCATAGTGCTTCGATCTCCGCCAAGCTCTTCTCACCACGACGTGCGGCCTCTTTTTTCTTGCGGCGGCGGGACTCTCTTTTCTTGACTCCTTTCTGCCTTTTCTGCTCCTTCTGTGCTGCTTTGGCCGCCTCTAGATCCACCACCCATTCGGCCATGGCAGCCTCAAAGTCCGCCCATGTAACTGTCTGGCCGCCAGCGGCGATGAACTCGGCACGACGAGATGCCATCGCTTCCTTACCATGTGTGCGGTCGCGGGTGGCGAGGAATGCGGCGCGGCGGGATGCCATCGCTTCCTTACCAGTTACTGTACGCCGCGGTGCCATGGACGACGCCTGGAGAGAGCTCTGGCGGAGGGGCCGGGAAGCCGTACAGTGCGGTGGTATTCAAGAGCCCAACCACAAACGACAACAGAAATTTGCCTCCCCTAACAATTTTGCTCGTTCATTATCGCACACGGTTCATCTCCGTCGCTTCCGGAAATAGTGTGCGCCGAGCCTATTGTGTGTTGCTCTATGATTGGCCGGAACCCCAGCCACGCGGATCGTGCGTGTGCATCGTTGGATGCGCCGCGATCGAACGGCACTCCACGTCCCTCACATCACACCCGTGCACCTGTAGCTGGATTGGATTTATATGCGCTTAATGCCTAGAAAATGCACATAATCCCCTAAATATGGTAAATGAGCCCGGAAAAATGCCAAATTTGAACACGGTGATTTGCAGGGTGTATGTTCGTCGCAGAAAAAAACTCCAGGGCAAAGAACAAAGAAAATTTGGATTCCCCTTCAATCTTGAGGATTTCCCTTCCTCGGTGATGGTTCGGTTTATGAAGGGCGTGCATGACAACATAAGCCAAACCTTCTCAAATTTTTACCAAGGCATGGTGAGGTCATACCATGGCACCATGCCAGGCGTCATGTTTTAAGCATTTATTTCATTTTTTCTATAGTTCAAAACCCAACAAACATACATTTGTGGTTGACTATTGCCACACATTTCATCGAAATATCTGTCCATTCCTTGTAAAAGGCATGAGAATTTACTAAATGGCATGAGCATGGTTTTCTAGGTCGTTCTTGTGGACCCTTTCATGCATCGATTGTTTGAACTTGAATTATGAGGAAATGCACATAATCCCCTAAATATGGAAAATCAACCCGGAAAAGTGCCAAATTTTAACTCGGTGATTTGTAGGTTGTATGCTCATCATAGAAAAACACTCGTGGACAAAGGACAAAGGAAATTTGAATCCCCCTTCAATCTTGGTGATTTCCCCCTCGAAACCATGAAACTTCCTCGGTGATGGTTCGATTTATGAAAGGCGCGCATCACAACATAAGGAAAACATTCTCCAATTTTTACCAGGGCATGGTGAGGCCATACCATGGCACCACACCAGGCATCATGTTTTCCAACCATGTGTTTCATTTTTTGTATAGTTGTTAACCGAGTAAACAGCGTTTATGGTTGACTATTGCCACACATTTCCTTGAAATATCTGCCCATTCCTTGTGAAAGGCATGAGAATGTGCTAAATAACACGAGCATGGTTTTCCAGACCGTTCTTGTGCACCTTTTCATGCACCGATTGTTCGAATTTGAATTATGTCCATTAATGCCTAGAAAATGCACATAATCCCCTAAATATGGTAAATGAGCCCATGAAAATGTCAAATTTGAACACGTTGCATTTGAGGCAGTATGTTGATCGTTGGAAAAAAACTGAATGACAAACTAGGACGGAAATTAGGATTCCCCTTCAATCTTGGGGATTTTCCCTCTCGAAAGCATGGAACTTCCTCGGTGATGGTTCGATTTATGAAGGGCATGCATGACGACATAAGCCAAACCTTCTCAAATTTTTACCAGGGCATGCTGAGGTCATACCATGGCACCATGGCAGGCGTCATGTTTTTTAAGCATTTATTTCATTTTTTCTATAGTTGAAAACCCAACAAACAGACATTTGTGGTTGACTATTGCCACACATTTCATCGAAATATCTGGCCATTCCTTGTAAAAGGCATGAGAATTTACTAAATGGCACGAGCATGGTTTTCTAGGCTGTTCTTGTGGACCCTTTCATGCATCGAATGTTTGAACTTGAATTATGCGCATTAATGCCTTGGAAATGCACATAATCCCCTAAATATGGCAAATGAACCCGGAAAATTGCCAAATTTGAACACGATGATTTGCAGGTTGTATGCTCATCATAGAAAAAACACGTGGACAAAGGACAAAGGAAATTTGGATCCCCCTTCAATCTTGGTGATTTCCCCCTCAAAACCATGAAACTTCCTCTGATGATGGTTCATTTTATGAAAGGCACGCATTATGACATAAGGAAAACATTCTCCAATTTTTACTAGGGTATGGTGAGGCCATACCATGGCACCACACCAGGCGTCATGTTTTCCAACCATGTGTTTCATTTTTTGTATAGCACGAGCATGGTTTTCCAGACCGTTCTTGTGCACCTTTTCATGCACCGTTTGTTCGAATTTGAATTATGTGCATAATTAATGCCTAGAAAATGCACACAGTCCCATAAATATGGTAAATGAGTTCGGAAAAATGTCAAATTTGAACAAGTTTCATTTGAGGCGGTATGTTGATCATTGGAAAAAAACTGAATGACAAACTAGGACGAAAATTTGGATTGCCCTTCAATCTTGGTGATTTCCCTCTCGAAAGCATTGAACTTCCTCGGTGATGGTTCAATTTATGAAGGGTGTGCATGACGACATACATCAAACCTTCTCAGCTTTTAACCAGGGCACGGTGAGGCCATACCATGGCACCATGCCAGCCGTCATGTTTTTCAAGCACATATTTCATTGTTCTATAGTTGATAACCCTATAAATGACGCATTTGTGGTTCACTATTGCCACGCATTCCATTCAAATCTCTGCCCATTCCTTGCAAAAGGCTTGAGAAATTACTAAATACCACGAGTATGGTTTTTCTAGACCGTTCTTGTGCACCCTTTATGCACCAATTGTTTGAATTTGAATTACGTGCATTATTGCCTACAAAATGCATATAATCCCCTAAATATTGTAAATGAACTCGGAAAAGTGTCAAATTCGAAACGGTGATTAGCAAGGTTTGTGTTCATCATATAAAAAACTCATGGATGAAGGACAAAGGAAATTTGGATTCCCATTCAATCTCGATGATTTACTATCGTACACGATTCATCCCCGTCGCCTCTGTGAACCGTGTGTGTTCACTCACACATGCAGAAGGAAAAGAAACCCTCACCCACTTCGTCCCCACTCACTCGCCGCGGACTCCTTCGTAACTCTGCACCCTAAGCTCGACGGTTGTTGGCGGCGGGTGTAGGTCGTGCTCCAAACGGCACCGGATTTCGCCTCCACCGTTTTCCGCCGCCTATCTGCACCGACAGTCTAGACTCTGGTCGACTGGGGTTTTTTGCGGGATTGGGCCAGGGATTTTTCTCATGGAGAAGGTAATCAACTTAATTAGCGAAATATTCACTCATCTCTTATCGCAGTCCATCCGTTGCTGTTAATCAACCAACGGAAATCGCCGTGGAATCATTTTTGTTCTAGCTGATTCGTGGATGTTCATTCATGTGTGCACAGTGCGAGCACAAATCGGGCAACTGTGGTCATGGCCAGTCGGAAACGAAGTTCTATATCACCATTCTGGATGACTTCACGGAGCGCTCGGTATGTTCAATCTCAACCTACCACGGCCGGCATGGCCTATATTTGTGAGCATATACCGTCTGTTGCTATATTATCTATATATTTGCATCAAATCTTTGCTACATTATCTAATTTTAATTCTATATTTTTGTACTTTGCTTGTATCTATATATGGATATGTTCTATCAGTTACTCCCATATTTGCATCTTGCTCGGTTATTTCAATATATCTAATATACAACCTTAATTTTCATTTCAAGCAGTACATCCCTTGCTTTGCAAGAACGGGAGTAGAAGGAAATCTTGGGCTTTACTTTGCTGATGACTCCTAGGATGTCATATTGACAACGCAACATGGATTTACAATGATGGTTAGCATAAAACTTGATAAAGATCGCCACTCCTATTTTAATGCGGACCTTTGGAGAAAAATGTCTAAGTGTGTTGAATTGAAAGCTGGCAATAAAATTCTAGTGTGTGCACCACAGCCTGGTCTAATTAACATGGATGTTTACTTCCCCAACGTCATCAGCCGATCAAAGTATGATTGAGGTTAGTGTCCTTTCAACTTTCTCCATGCTGTCATATTACTATTTAAGCAACCAATTGATCACTATTTAAGCAACCAATTGTGATATCATATTCTAACTCCGTTCCTAGGCAGTAACAAATTTTGTTTACCAATTTATGCGCACTATATGTTCTTCTGCAATGTTCTGAATAAATAATACCTTTCCACCTTTTAAGAAAGATATGTTGGATGCATAGTGAACGATCTGTATGTTACTAAGCGTACCAAATTTCACTGGAAGGACTTGAAGCATGTCATAAACTTTGTTGATAATTTGACAGAGATAGAACAGTGTATGAATGCTGGATTTTGGATGGGATTAATTAGACCTATGGTGCACACACTGAACAAGACCAATTGTGTGCACAAAGCGCTGGTAAAAAGTCTTATTTTAATGTTGATGCTCATAAACCATATATATCTTCAATGATATGTTACAATTGTTTTTTATTCTACATGTCAACAGAAATTGCCCCCTGTAGCCGTTCCTGGATCGATTTCCCGGCGTGGTCGAATTACACTTGTGCATGCTAATAACGCCAAAGTGATTGCAAGCTATTGCATTTCTTGAAAAAATGGAACCATTCAAATTAACAAGTTCTCGCTTCTCGTGGCAATGCATCCATATTGTAAAATTGGAGACACTATTCTACTCCTGCTCTACCAAGGCACAGGAGGGCTCTTCCTTTTCATTGATGAGATGTCGAGTCGCCGTGATCAAGCTGCTTCAGTGGATAGTTGTGGTTGTTGGCCCTCAGCCTCTTAAAATGTGCTAGCTGTTACTATATATGTTAAGTATGTAGATATGGACCATATGGTTGTTGGCCCTTAGCCTCTTAAAATGTGATAGTTGTTACTATGTTAAGTATGTAGATATGGACCATATGGTTGTCAAAACCGTGTTACGAAGATCCTCCTTTTGTCGAATAGTGTAACCACTATATATATGTTACTCAAATGCTGTTACCCAAGTTCATAAATTTTCATGGAAAGTATTAGTATCGTACACAGTTCATTGAGTTTAAGCGTGTGCCCGATGTCCAGAAGGCATTTTCATATTAACCGTCCAGATTGCAAATTCACACACATGTTCACATAAGGAAATGTATGTGTAACATACTAATCATTGCACACGAGTACTTGCAGACGCATCGTGTGTGATACTCCTAGCCACCGCAAGCAACTAGTTTGCATTTTTCGAAGTTTTTTGTACACACAGAATCACACACGAAGTAACTGTATTGACCATCTGTGTTGTAATTTCTGATCACAAACAGTTCATCCGAGTCGGCTATTTGTCACATATGAAACACATCTTGTTTACATGACTCGTTTGTGTTCTTTTGGCTCATCGCAAATAGTTCATCCATGTGAACTGTATGTCGCATATCACACACACCTTGTTAAGTTGAACCGTTTCTGTTGTGTTCCCTAATCGAAAACAGTTCGTCCGAGTTAACTGTATGCCGTATATCGCACACACATTGATATGGCTGCCCGTTTCTGTTGTTCTACCTCATCGCAAATAGTTCGAATGAATTAACCATGTGTCCTACATCGCACACACATTGTTATGGCTGCCCATTTCTTTTATTCCGCCTCATCGCAGATGATACGTCTCCAACGTATCTATAATTTTTTATTATTATATGCTATTATATTATCTGTTTTTGATGTTTAATGGGCTTTAATATACCTTTTTATATTATTTTTGGGACTAACCTATTAACCGAAAGCCCCGTGCAAATTGCTGTTTTTTTGCCTATTTCGGTGTTTCGCAGAAAAGGAATATCAAACAGAATCCAAACGGAATGAAACCTTCGCGAGAATTTTTTTGGAACAAATGTGATCCAGGAGACTTGGAGTGGACATCAAGGAAGCAGCGAGGGAGCCACGAGGCAGGAGGGTGCACCCCAGGGGGGTGGGCGCGCCCCCACCCTCGTGGGCCCCTCGCAGCTCCACCGACCTACTTCTTTTGCCTATATATATATTCTTATACACTAAAGCATTCGGGGAGAGCAACGAAACACTTTTTCCACCGCCGCAACCTTCTGTACCCGTGAGATCCCATCTTGGGGCCTTTTCCGGCGCTCCGCCGGAGGGGGATTCGAACACGGAGGGCTTCTACATCAACACCATAGCCTCTCCGATGATGTGTGAGTAGTTTACCATAGACCTTCGGTTCCATAGTTATTAGCTAGATTGCTTCTTCTCTCTCTTTGGATCTCAATACAAAGTTCTCCTCGATCTTCTTGGAGATCTATTTGATGTAACTCTTTTTGCGGTGTGTTTGCCGAGATCCGATGAATTGTGGGTTTATGATTTGATTATCTATGAATATTATTTGATTCTTCTCTGAATTCTTATATGCATGGTTTGATATCCTTGCAAGTCTCTTCGAATTATCGGTTCAGTTTGGCCTACTAGATTGATGTTGCTTGCAATGGGAGAAGTGCTTAGCTTTGGGTTCAATCTTGCGGTGTCCTTTCCCAGTAACAGCAGGGGCAGCAAGGCACGTATTGTATTGTTGCCATCAAGGATAAAAAGATGGGGTTTATATCATATTGCTTGAGTTTATCCCTCTACATCATGTCATCTTGCCTAAAGCGTTACTCCGTTCTTATGAACTTAATACTCTAGATGCATGCTGGATAGAGGTCGATGTGTGGAGTAATAGTAGTAGATGCAGAATCATTTTGGTCTACTTGTCACGGACGTGATGCCTATATTCATGATCATTGCCTTAGATATCATCATAACTATGCACTTTTCTATCAATTTCTCGACAGTAATTTGTTCACCCACCGTAATACTTGCTATCTTGAGAGAAGCCACTAGTGAAACCTATGGCCCTCGGGTCTACTTTATATCATATAAGTTTCCAATCTACAATTCTAGTTTGCTATTTATTTTGCAATCTTTATTTTCCAATTTATACAACAAAAATACCAAAAATATTTATCTTATTATCTTTATCAGATCTCACTTTCGTAAGTGACCGTGAAGGGATTGACAACCCCTTTATCGCGTTGGTTGCGAGGTTCTTGTTTGTTTGTGCAGGTACTAGGCGACTTGCGTGTAGTCTCCTACTGGATTGCTACCTTGGTTCTCAAAAACTGAGGGAAATACTTACGCTACTTTGCTGCATCACCCTTTCCTCTTCAAGGGAAAACCAATGCATGCTCAAGAGGTAGCAAGAAGGATTTCTGGCACCGTTGCCGGGGAGATCTATGCTCAAGTCAAGACATACCAAGTACCCATCACAAACTCTTATCCCTCGCATTACATTATTTGCCATTTGCCTCTCGTTTTCCTCTCCCTCACTTCACCTTTGTTGTTTTATTCGCCCTCTTTTCTGTTTGCCTTTTTCTCGTCAGATCTCTTGTTTTCTCGTGTTGCGATGTGCCTTCTATATGCTTGCATCTTTGCTTGCTAAACATCTATTGATATGGATCCTCATCCGCTTGCCAATCTTTTTAAGAGATCCAATTATGATGAACCAATTGCTAGTGAGTTGAGTGCACTAGATTATCTTTATGAGGTTTTGCTTGAAATTCGTGAATCTGAAAATTGTGATGAAGTGCTCTATGAAGTGATTCACGATAGATCTTTGAATAAAAATCATGATTGCAATGATGTTATTATATATTTTATTAACGTCAATTGCGCTAATAATATGCAAAACCCTAAGCTTGGGGATGCTAGTTTTGCTATGTCCACTACTTGTTGCAATGATCATGATTGGGGTGATTCTTATTTTGATCTAGAAAATTTATTTAAGCCCCATGATGAATATGAGATTGATAATAGTGTTTGCAATATTATTGAAAGTGGGTTTGGAGAGGTCATGACTTTAGTTAATGTTAATCCCACTATTTTGGAAGAGTGTCAACTTTGCATGCATGTGGATCATGTTGAAATATTTTATATGATAGCTATTTTGTTGAATTTGCTTATGACCCCACATGTAATTATTATGAGAGAGGAAAATATGATTGTAGAAATTTTCATGTTACTAAATTACCTCTCGTTATGTTGAGATTGCTATTGTTTCTTTCCGCTCCCTTGCATATGCTAGTTTTTGCTTGCTATGATAATTTGTTTGCCTATAATATGCCTATGCATAGGAATTATGTTAGACTTAGATGTGTTTGTCACGTGTTTCATGATGCTCTCTTTGTGCTTCAATTCTTGTCTTTCATGTGAGCATCATTGAAATTATCAATGCCTAGTTAGGGGCGTTAAACGATAGCGCTTGTTGGGAGGCAACCCAATTTTATTTTTGTTCCTGTTTAGTAATAAATAAATCATCTTTCGTCTGTTATGATTGTGTTTTTTATGTTTTAATTAGTGTTTGTGCCAAGTAAAGTCTTTAGGATCTTCTGGGATGATTGTTATTTGATCTTGCTGAAAAAAGAAAGTATGCGCTCACGAGAATAATTTTCATTTTTATCCAGAGAGCGATAAAATACTAATTCAAACTAAAGTGGATAAATATACAAATTATTTAGGTCTTCCTAATTTGGTAGGATGTTTTGAGTTACGGAGGAATTCGAAACCTACAGATTACTACAGACTGTTCTATTTTTGACAGATTATGTTTTTCTTGTGTTGTTTGCTTATTTTGATGAATCTATGGCTAGTATCGGGGGGTATGAACCATAGAGAAGTTGGAATACAGTAGGTTTAACACCAATATAAATAAATAATGAGTTCATTACAGTACCTTAAGTGGTGATTTGTTTTCTTATACTAACGGAGCTCATGAGATTTTCTGTTGAATTTTGTGTTGTGAAGTTTTCAAGTTTTTGGGTAAAGATTTTATGGATTTTGGAACAAGGAGTGGCAAGAGCCTAAGCTTGGGGATGCCCAAGGCACCCCAAGGTAAAATCCAAGGACAACCAAAAGCCTAAGCTTGGGGATGCCCCGGAAAGCATCCCCTATTTCATCTTCGTCTATCAGTAACTTTACTTGAGGCTATATTTTTATTCACCATATGATATGTGTTTGGCTTGGAGCGGCTTGTATGATTTGAGTCTTTGCTTTTTAGTTTACCACAATCATCCTTGCTTTACACACCTTTTGGGAGAGACACACATGAATTGTAATTTATTAGAATACTCTATGTGCTTCACTTATATCCTTTGAACTAGATAATTTTGTTCTAGTGCTTCACTTATATTTTCTTTTTAGAGCATGGTGGTGGTTTTATTTTGTAGAAATTATTGATCTCTCATGCTTCACTTATATTATTTTAAGAGTCTTTTAGAACATCATGGTAATTTGCTTTGGTTATGAAATTAGTCCTAATATGATAGGCATTGAAAATGGGTATGATAAAAAAACTTTCATAAAAAGTGCATGGAATACTATGAGAAGTTTGATTCTTTATGATTGTTTTGAGATATGAAGATGGTGATATTAGAGTCATGATAGTTGAGTAGTTGCGAATTTGAGAGATACTTGTGTTAAAGTTTTTGATTCCCGTAGCATGCACGTATGGTGAACCGTTATGTGATGAAGTCGGAGCATGATTTATTTTTTGATTGTCTTCCTTATGAGTGGCGGTCGGGGACGAGCGATGGTCTTTCCTACCAATCTATCCCCCTAGGAGCATGCGCGTAATACTTCATTTCGATAACTAATAGATTTTTGCAATAAGTATGTGAGTTCTTTATGACTAATGTTGAGTCCATAGATTATACGCACTCTCACCCTTCCACCATTCCTAGCCTCTCTAGTACTGCACAACTTTCACCGGTACCATAAACCCACCATTTACCTTCCTCAAAACAGCCACCATACCTACCTATTATGGCATTTCCATAGCCATTCTGAGATATATTACCATGCAACTTTCCACCGTTCCGTTTATTATGACATGATCCATCATTGTCAAATTGCTTTGCATGATCATGTAGTTGACATCGTATTTGTGGCAAAGCCACCATTCATAATTTTCCATACATGTCACTCTTGATTCATTGCACATCCCGGTACACCACCGGAGGCATTCACGTAGAGTCATATTTTGTTAAGTATTGAGTTGTAATTCTTGAGTTGTAAGTAAATAAAAGTGTGATGATCATCGTTATTAGAGCATTGTCCCAGCACGGAAAGGATGATGGAGACAATGATTCCCCCACAAGTCGGGATGAGACTCCGGATGAAAAAGAAAAAAGAAAAGAAAAAGAGGCCATGAAAAAATAGAGAAAAGTCCCAAATAAAAAAATGAGAGAAAAAGAGAGAAGGGCCAATGCTACTATCCTTTTTCCACACTTGTGCTTCAAAGTAGCACCATGATCTTCATGCTAGAGAGTCTCTTATGTTGTCACTTTCACATACTAGTGGGAATTTTCATTATAGAACTTGGCTTGTATATTCCAATGATGGGCTTCTTCAAAATGCCCTAGGTCTTCGTGAGCAAGCAAGTTGGATGCACACCCACTTAGTTTCTTTTGTTGAGCTTTCATACATTTATAACTCTAGTGCATCTGTTGCATGGCAATCCCTACTCACTCACATTAATACCTATTGATTGGCATCTCCATAGCCCATTGATATGCCTAGTTGATGTGAGACTATCTTCTCCATTTTGTCTTCTGCACAACCACCATTCTATTCCAACTATAGTGTTATATCCATGGCTCACGCTCATGTATTGCGTGAAGACTGAAAAAGTTTGAGAACATCAAAAGTATGAAACAATTGCTTGGCTTGTCATCGGGGTTGTGCATGATTTAAATATTTTGTGTGATGAAGATAGAGCATAGCCAGACTATATGATTTTGTAGGGATAGCTTTCTTTGGCCATGTTAGTTTGAGAAGACATAATTTCTTAGTTAGTATGCTTGAAGTATTATTATTTTTGTGTCAATATTAAACTTTTATTTCGAATCTTTTGGATCTGAATATTCATGCTACAATAAAGAGAATTACATTAAAAATTATGTTAGGGAGCATTCCACATCAAAAATTCTGTTTTTATCATTTACCTACTCGAGGACGAGCATGAATTAACCTTGGGGATGCTTGATAAGTCTCCAACGTATCTATAATTTTTGATTGTTCCATGCTATTATATTATCTATTTTGGATGTTTAATGGGCTTTAATATACCTTTTTATATTGTTTTTGGGACTAACCTATTGATACGTCTCCGTCGTATCTATAATTTTTGATTGTTCCATGCCAATATTATTCAACTTTCATATACTTTTTGGCAACTTTTTATATTATTTTTGGGACTAACATATTGATCCAGTGCCCACTGTCAGTTCCTGTTTGTTGCATGTTTTTGGTTTCACAGAATATCCATATCAAACAGAGTCCAAACGGGATAAAAACGGACGGAGCTTATTTTTGGAAAATATGGAAAATTCGGAAGGAAAATCAACGCGAACCAGTGCCCGAGGTGGTCACGAGGCAGGGGGGCGCCCCCCCCCCCTTAGGGCCCGCCCCCTACCCTCGTGAGCCCACCGTAAGGCGGTTGACACTCTTCTTTTGCCGCAAGAAAGCTAATATTCGGGAAAAAAATCACGGCGAAGGTTTCAGGCCAATCGGAGTTACGGATCTCCATATATATACGAAACGGTGAAACAGAGCCAGAAGAGAACGCAGAACCAGAGAGAAACAGAGAGATAGATCCAATCTCGGAGGGGCTCTCGCCCCTCCCATGCCATGGAGGCCAAGGACCAGAGGGGAAACCCTTCTCCCATCTAGGGAGGAGGTCAAGGAAGAAGAGGAAGAAGGGCACCCCTCTCCCCCTCTCCTCTGGTGGCGCCTGAATGCCGCCGTGGCCATCATCATCATCACCGTGATCTTCACCAACACCTCCGCCATCTTCACCAACATCTCCATCACCTTCCCCCCTCTATCTATAGTGGTCCACTCTCCCGCAACCCGCTGTACCCTCTACTTGAACATGGTGCTTTATGCTTCATATTATTATCCAATGATGTGTTGCCATCCTATGATGTTTGAGTAGATTTTCGTTGTCCTATCGGTGGTTGATGAATTTCTATGATTGATTTAATTTGCTTGTGGTTATGTTGCTGTCCTTTGGTGACCATCATATGAGCGCGTGCGTGGATCACACCATAGGGTTAGTTGTATGTTGATAGGACTATGTATTGGAGGGCAAGAGTGACAGAAGCTTCAACCTAGCATAGAAATTGATGCATACGGGATTGAAGGGGGACCAATATATCTTAATGCTATGGTTGGGTTTTACCTTAATGAACATTAGTAGTTGCGGATGCTTGCTAATAGTTCCAATCATAAGTGCATAGAATTCCAAGTAAGGGATGATGTAGCGACCTGACCCGAATGGATCAAGTCTCTGTGCTTAAGTGTCATCCCTGGATCGGTATGCTGACACACACAGTACTCGAGGATTTATAACAGAGGTAAATCACATGTAAAAGTAACGTAAATACTATTACCTCAATCCAAAATAGCGGAAGTAACAAGGTTGTGGATTCCCATCAACACCAACGGCAAAGTTGAGTGTAGAAATCGTAACCCTAACATATCACTTACTCGTCGTAAGAAATCCTGCAACATGAGACGTTGCAGCCACAGAGGGTCAGTACATTGAATGTACTGGAAAATTCACACCATAGAGAAATGATGAGCAATGGCTATCACTACATGCATATATGGCTGGTGGAAAAGCTCTATGGTTATAAGGTTTTTGCGAAAAGCCAATTTTTCCCTACTGCAAAGGAATAAATTTTATTTAACTATCATGGTGGTTGTTGAACATTGAGAATGGTTGACAGCATTCTCAATCCCAATTAAGTAACATCATTAAACCCAACAAACTTAATTTAAAGTAACATGATGAGATTCACATGACAATCCAAGTACTAGATACTCAAGACGTCCATAACCGGGGACACGGCTAATCATGATTAGTTTATACACTCTGCAGAGGTTTGTGCACTTTTCCCCACAAGACTCGATCTCCTCCGTTGGGATTCTCGTACTGCATGGTGTTTGAGAAACGGATGACCGAGACATAGTCTTTCAGAGGCGCTAGCACCTTACGATCGGGTAGACCGTTACACCTACTTTCCCCTACATCTGCTAGTCTACCACTGTAAGAGTTCGCACAACTTAGTCAACTATGCTAGAGCCCATAGTAGCTTGTGGCTGCACACAGAAGTTTCTAGTATGAATAATCTCATGATCCCTTTGAGCCTGGGTGGCGGTCCATAAAAAAAACAGGCAATCCTGGAATACCCAGGTGCCTAGACAGGCAATCGCTGGAATACCTAGGTGCCTCAATCCACCCAGATGTGTGTTAAAGTTGCCACCTTAAGTAAACCATTAATTAACAATCTCACATCTTTCATGAAATCCTCTCAAACCCAATCCACGTCTACGAGCATAGCATAGCAGTATAAGCATAACGTATTAGTAACACCCAAGGTTTGAATGCAGGGCAATAGGTTCCTACCTCATCAACTACTTCCCAATACCCACATGTTATCAATCCTACTCATGCAATGTTTGAGGGTTGAGGCAATGCATAAAAACTGGGTATGTAAAGGGATATGATCAAAGTGTGAACTTGCCTGCAATGTTGATGAAGATGATTGGTGCTCAAAACTCTTGATAGATCTACTTGTCACACTCCGTTTAATCTATCGTAAGCAAGCAATAGTAACCATACATAAGCAATCACTCAAAGATCGGAAAAAACGAAGAAGACACTTCGGAAAATCTCAAAACCAAGCAAATAACTCTTGCATAATAAAACAATTTCTAACAGTACCAAAAGTTTGTGAATTTGGCCGTATCAGAAAGTTTAGGTCAAGAGCTTCGATTGGCAAAAAGAATCAACTAAATCGGAGTTATAAAACTCAAGTTATGATCAAACAAAGTTTGAATACAAAACTGTTTGAATTGAAATTTAAAAAATTTCAAAAACATGTTTGAGTTGGATTAATGGATAGAGAAGTTCGTAACGAAGAAGTGGGCGTCGGTTTTGTTGGATTTGGACTAATGAGTAAAAAGTAATGATCGATTGAAGAACAGGGACTAATCTGTAAAGAAAATCATCACATATAGGTCCCTGGCTGAAAATTAATAAGAAAAGGAAAAATCTATCGAGCGAACGCTCGCTACAGAGATCTAAACGACGAACGTTCGTTAGATAATCTAGACTAAAAGAAAAACCGATCGGTTTTAAAAGAGAAAACCTAAACTAATTAAAAACGGAAAACTGGGCGGTTGAGCGGTTTTGTACCGATTCAGCAGCGGTTTACGGCGAAAAGCCAGTGGCGGAGCGGATCCGGCCGACGGCGAACTCCGGCGTGGGCGTCGGGGCGGCGGTGGCGTCCGGCGATGCGGCGAGCGGCGCCACGCGGAGACAAGCGCGCGGCGAGGCGGCGGGAGGGGCGCGGCGCAGGAGGAGGAGAGGCAGTGGCGGCGGCGACAGAAGGCGGCGGGGTGAGATTTGGCGGCGGCGGCGGTGGTTTGCGGCGCGGGCGGCGGCTCGGGGGCGAGGTGCGAGGCGAGGGAGGAGGAGAGACGGGCCCCGGGGCCGCGCCTTTATGAGGAGGGGCGAGGAGCTGGCGTGGGGGAGGGGCAAGAGGAGGCCGGCGGCGGCACGGAGGCGGCGGCACGGAGGCGGCGGCGATGTCGTGGCGGCTCAGGACTCCGTCCCGAGCTCGGGGATGAGCGGGGCGCGGTGACAGGCCGGTTGGGCCGTGGCCTGGCGACTGGGCCGGCCCGGTCCGGTCGGTCCTAAGTTATTTTTAAACATATACTCAGACAAATAAAAATAATAAAGCAAAATAAATAAAATATTATATAGACATATAATATATCAAAAAAATTAGAAAAAGATTTTCTACGACATGAACATTTTTCTAGAGTCAAATAAAATTCATACAAATTTAGATAAAATAAAGAGTGCTACTGGTCTATTAAAATCCAATAAAAATCATTAAAAAATACCAAAATGATTTCAAATTAATTTTTCTCCAATTTTCTAATGTAGGGAATCATTTTACCCTATTTTCCATATATTTTATTTTTGGAGAAAAATAACTTGAATAAACTCAAATAATTCCAAATTGAAAATAATTTCAAAAGGACTTTGAATTTGATCCTTGAAACTCCCAACTCATATTTCATAATTTGAAGAAGTCATTTTATCTCCTCTCGTGAAAATCATTGAGTTGCTTAAAGTTTCTAAATTGGAAATATTTTCCAAATGAAATTCAAATATTTTCAACACCCCTTGTCATTTAAATAATGGAAGAAGTCATGTCATCTTCTCTCCAGGGTTTCGTGATGAAAAAGGTATTTGAATTCATGGAGAGCATAAATGCAAAAATGAAAGTTTGGGAAAGTCCTTTTATTCCCTCTCATTTAACTTCAAAAAGTTTCGAATTTCACTCACTTTCAGTCAATCAATCAAGCAGTCAGTCAAATCTATCTATTTATTATAACATTCCAAAATTTAGAATTTTGGGATGTTACAAACGTACCACCCTTAAAAGGAATCTCGTCCTCGAGATTCGGCGAGGCTAGAAAGAAATAGGTCAGGTTCGGGGTCTCTTCAAAATTTCATCAATCGTCTCCGGGGTCTGGGGTGCTACCACCCTTAGAAGCATGGTTACGGTTCCATCAAAACTCATATACTCCATTTTTATCCTTGACAATGCTGGTCTTCTCATATCGCAAGGATAATTCCTTCTCCGGGCTCTTCCGGTAGTGGCATAATCTTTTCCTCAATTCTTCTGTCCTTTCTTCTTGGTAAGGTTATTCTATGACTGGGTCTTCTTAGCTGACGGGTCTGGCGCCAAAACTAAACAACTATCGATATCTCATGGTGGTCAACAATTTATGGTTCCTCCTGCAGGAACTGGGTCTGGGTTGATCCTCACCGTATAACCTATGGTTGGCAAAAGCTGCCTTGTACAAGGGGAAAAATTATTATATCGTCCTAAGGTTTAAACAAGGTTTTGATCGTCGTCTCTCTACTATAGGTAAGTCACTCAGATTTACCATCCCACATAGCAAGGCGAATAATAAGAGTAAGTCGGTATGGTGATCAATCCATCCCGCACCCAAATCATTACCCTGTATACAGTTTAGCCAATCTCGCATTCTAACACTCGGTCATCCTCACAAGCATTGCAGAATTTCTCTTGTCGATGAACCAAGTTCGGATATATCCATAGATTCTGCAAGTCAGACAAACATCTATCGTTCCTTCACAACTCTCAGGTTTTGCGTAAACCCCTATAAAATCGTCTGTCGACAAAGGTATATCCTCTTTTAGGGTTTTTCCTTCAGCAAGAGTGTGCTTGCTTCTTGGCAGGTCCTGGGGCCTGTGGGTTACGGCCCATCTCATCACTTGAAATCCTTGAACTCATCCTCGGGGCAACTAGTCATTATTCCAACATCCAGCTTCCAGCTTCCTAGCATACTTAAATCATTCCAATTGTACTGTCTTCCTTCCTTCTATTGGCACAAAACTAGGACATGATTACTCAGACTCATCATGGAATTTCCATTGATCCAATTTTTTCCAACATCATACCTCTTTTATATCCGTTAGTAATTCATCTCTTCATCCTCGTGGGATATCCCACATACCGAGATAAAAACTTATACTTATGGAGTCCATATTCCACTTCATGGGACATCATTATCCTTTCCAGGTTCAAGCGTCCTTACAGGGGAATATTAGCCATCTCTGCATGGCACTTCTTCAACTGGGAAAACGTGGAACACATCATGAACTCCTGACAGTCCTTTGGGTGACTCCAACTTGTTGGCCACTTCTCCCATACGCTCCAAAACTCGGTATGGTCCTACAAATCTCGGGGCTAACTTTCCCTTAACTCCAATTCGTTTAAATCCTCACAGAGGGGGCACAAAAAGACATGCTCTATCTCCAATTTCATAGACTACCTCCTTGCGTTTTTTTGTCTGCATAACTCTTCTGCCTGCACTGAGCTTCCTTCAGTCTATCTCGAATCAACTTAACATTCTCTTCTGACTCCTTGATCACATTTGGTCCAAACAACTGACGGTCTCCAACTTCATCCCACATAGTCTTGGGGTATCACACATATCGAGACAAAATTCATATTCATTTTGTCCAAAATCCACTTAGTGGAGTATCCTTATCTTTTCCAGGGGTCAAGGGTTCTTATAGGGTACTACCACCCTTTAAAATGCTCAAACCTTCCATAGATCATATTTCTCATATCCTCAGAATGGTCAAAATCCTTCTTCATAGAGTAACAACTCATAAAATCCATATCAGTACCAACGATGCTAGCTTTATTCATTCTCAAGTGATTACAATCTCTCGCTTTTCCATTACATGTCTCAACTTAACACCTCAATATAAAAGAAAATGTTCTCACTTCTACTACTCCATTTCTTTTGTTGCAAACTCAACTATCTAGCACAAGTTTCCTTCTCCTTGGGGCATTCTCTGGCAAAGTGCCCTGCACCATTACAACTAAAACATATTACTTCTGACAAGTATCGAGGTTTCCTTTTTGGGTAACTGCTGAGGTAGTGCCCTGACTCCTTGCACCTATAACACGTGATATGACTCAGATCCTTCTTGGAATCCAATCTGCTTCTCTTCATGGACCTTTTCATGCCAATCATGGCTTCTATTTCTTGTGGGTCATATTCTACTTCCTCCGTCGGGAATTCTACTAGATCCCCATTCAAACAATTTTGGGAGATGTGTCCTTCTTCTCCACATGAATAGCAAGACTTAGTGCAGGGTTTACTCGGGTCTTATTTAGGTGTGTCCTCCACCTCTTCCTTCATCACAGTTTCTTCTAAAATTCCCATAAGGGCTCCTTTCTTTACTTCTTTCTTCTGCTGGATGGTTTGTTGTACCATGGGGTAAATGTGACACTTAGCAGGATAGTGGGTAGTCCCTTCACACAAGAAACAAGTAATCTGCCTAGTTGGGCATTCTTCAACTGGGTGACTTCCTTCACAATTAGGGCATTCATCCTTGTGTTCTTTATGGGTGTGTCCTATTTCTCCACAAATCTTGCATGCACAAGATTTCTTCATATCCTTTCCATAAGGCTTCAACTTCTGGGACACAAGCCGAGACTTTGGCAAAGTCAACTTAAATTCTTTCCAAGTGGTTACTCCTTGCCATCCATTGATGGTTTGGTACATCCTCCACCAAGTAGCAGCACCTCTTTCAAAGCACTGAAGAGCATGTTGGGTCATATCCTTTATGACTATAGAGTTATTCTTCATGTGATCCTCCATCTTCTGAATCCATCGGTCCGTCTCCAATTGACTTATCGGTCCAGAAAATATAAGCTCATCTTCATTCATCCTCTATTGGGTCCATGGGTTTGGAGTGAGATAAGAGAGATAGAGAGGGATACACACAATACAAACAAAAGTTTTGAAAAGACAGATTTTATTTGTGGCTGTCGGGAAAAACATCAAACAGATGACAGCTCACAAACGTCGCATCTAATGTAGGTATATAACAGGGGTTTGGTCCTCTAAAGGTCAATAAATCTTCAACGTCTCCAAACTCTTCAAGCCTTGTTCATGCCTCCAATGGCTTCTTCCGATCATGCTTGTCTTCTCAAGTTCTTTTGCCAGATCATCTCTATTGACGTGAAATCTCTCGTGACATCCTTTAATATTCTGGAGTTGCATTTCAAACTTCTAGGTTTCAACATCCTTGGCATGAACCATGGTCTAGTTCCTGACGAATCTCTAGTTTCTCGAGGTTTTGCTCCTCCAGCTTGGCTACTCTCATCTTCAGGGTCCTGAGTTCCTCATGAAATACTTCCTTGTCAAAATACTGCTTCTTGTAGCTCCATCTTAACTTCTTGATGTAACACTCCAGATCCTGGTGATACACCGGCTAAGGTTAAAACTTCATCTCTGCTGATAGATGCTCCATCAGCCTTCTACCATCCAATCCTTCCGAAGAAATGCCTGCTTAACTCAGCCCAGTGACAAATAGCATAAGCGGGTGATGACATCACGGATAACCATGTTTCTGCTCTTGTCATTTCCATGCGCTATCTCTCCATAGTTGATATCTCCTGCCTTAGGGTTTTCCTTGACAAAACTTCGAGTTCTAATGCTCCATGTTCTGGTCTTTCTCCGATACACCTTGATCTCGGACAGCTTCCATATTTTGCCAAGTTCCATAAGGGTAGCCTTCCTAGGTCATACAAATCTGGAAATGCTTAATAGCCTCCAAAATCTACTAGTCTTCAGAGTCTTCAACAGTTGTAGCTTCCATTATCATAATGTATGGTAAAATCCTCTTTATTCCGTAGTGGTCGTGGTTGTCCGATATCTTGTACTTCTTGGTGTGGCCTCATCAGTTGAATCTTCGAGTGGTCAAAAGAGGAAAGGGATATGGTCTCACTAAAAGGGAATATTTGAATAAGCTCAGAAGAGAAGAGAGGTAAAAGATCTTTTTGAAAGGGAAAGTTATAGAGAAGAATCTTTGCTATGGGCTTGCCAGTTTCTAGGGTCACATCCTACAGTCAACATGTGCTCTGATACCATCTTGTAGCGACTCGACCCGAATGGATCAAGTCTCTGTGCTTAAGTGTCATCCCTGGATCGGTATGCTGACACACACAGTACTCGAGGATTTATAACAGAGGTAAATCACATGTAAAAGTAACGTAAATACTATTACCTCAATCCAAAATAGCGAAAGTAACAAGGTTGTGGATTCCCATCAACACCAACGGCAAAGTTGAGTGTAGAAATCGTAACCCTAACATATCACTTACTCGTCGTAAGAAATCCTGCAACATGAGACGTTGCAGCCACAGAGGGTCAGTACATTGAATGTACTGGAAAATTCACACCATAGAGAAATGATGAGCAATGGCTATCACTACATGCATATATGGCTGGTGGAAAAGCTCTATGGTTATAAGGTTTTTGCGAAAAGCCAATTTTTCCCTACTGCAAAGGAATAAATTTTATTTAACTATCATGGTGGTTGTTGAACATTGAGAATGGTTGACAGCATTCTCAATCCCAATTAAGTAACATCATTAAACCCAACAAACTTAATTTAAAGTAACATGATGAGATTCACATGACAATCCAAGTACTAGATACTCAAGACGTCCATAACCGGGGACACGGCTAATCATGATTAGTTTATACACTCTGCAGAGGTTTGTGCACTTTTCCCCACAAGACTCGATCTCCTCCGTTGGGATTCTCGTACTGCATGGTGTTTGAGAAACGGATGACCGAGACATAGTCTTTCAGAGGCGCTAGCACCTTACGATCGGGTAGACCGTTACACCTACTTTCCCCTACATCTGCTAGTCTACCACTGTAAGAGTTCGCACAACTTAGTCAACTATGCTAGAGCCCATAGTAGCTTGTGGCTGCACACAGAAGTTTCTAGTATGAATAATCTCATGATCCCTTTGAGCCTGGGTGGCGGTCCATAAAAAACAGGCAATCCTGGAATACCCAGGTGCCTAGACAGGCAATCGCTGGACTACCCGGGTGCCTCAATCCACCCAGATGTGTGTTAAAGTTGCCACCTTAAGTAAACCATTAATTAACAATCTCACATCTGTGATGAAATCCTCTCAAACCCAATCCACGTCTACGAGCATAGCATAGCAGTATAAGCATAACGTAATAGTAAACCCCAAGGTTTGAATGCAGGGCAATAGGTTCCTACCTCATCAACTACTTCCCAATACCCACATGTTATCAATCCTACTCATGCAATGTTTGAGGGTTGAGACTAATGCATAAAAACTGGGTATGAAAAGGGATATGATCAAAGTGTGAACTTGCCTGCAATGTTGATGAAGATGATTCCCGCTCAAAACTCTTGATATCTCTACTCGTCACACTCCGTTCAATCTATCATAAGCAAGCAATAGTAACCACACATAAGCAATCACTCAAAGATCGGAGAGAACGAAGAAGACACTTCGGAAAACCTCAAAACCAAGCAAATAACTCTTGCAACATAAAACAATTTCTACCAGTACCAAAATTTTGTGAATTTGCCTTATCAGAAAGTTTAGGTCAAGAGCTTCGATTGGCAAAAAGAATCAACTAAATCGGAGTTATAAAACTCAAGTTATGATCAAACGAAGTTTGAATACAAAACTGTTTGAATTCAAATTTTAAAAATTTCAAAAACATGTTTGAGTTGGATTAATGGATAGAGAAGTTCGTAACGAAGAAGTGTGCGTCGGTTTCGTTGGATTTGGACTAACGAGTAAAAAGTAATGATCGATTGAAGAACAGGGACTAATCTATAAAGAAAATCGTCACATATAAGTCCCTAGCCGAAAATTAATAAGAATAGGAAAAATCTATCGAGCGAACGCTCACTACAGAGATCTAAACGATGAACGTTCGTTAGATAATCTAGACTAAAAGAAAAACCGATCGATTTTAAAAGAGAAAACCTAAACTAATAAAAAAACGGAAAATCGGGCGGTTCAGCGGTTTTGTACCGATTCAGCAGCGGTTTACGGTGAAAAGCCGGCGGCGGAGCGGATCCGGCCGGCGGCAAACTCCGGCGCGGGCGTCGGGGCGGCGGCGGCTTCCGGCGATGCGGCGAGCGGCGCGACGCGGAGACGAGCGCGCGGCGAGGCGGCGGAGGGGCGCGGCGCAGGCGGAGGAGAGGCAGCGGCGGCGGCGACAGAAGGCGGCGGGGTGAGATCCGGCGGCGGTTTGCCACGCGGGCGGCGGCTCGGCGGCGAGGTGCGAGGCAAATGAGGAGGAGAGACAGGCCCCGGGGCGGCGCCTTTATGAGGAGGGGCAAGGAGGTGGCGTGGGGGAGGGGCAAGAGGAGGCCGGCGGCGGCACGGAGGCGGCGGCGATGCCGTGGCGGCTCGGGACTCCGTCCCGAGCTCGGGGACGAGCGGGGCGCGGTGACGGGCCGGTTGGGTCGTGGCCTGGCGACTGGGCCGGCCCGGTCCGGTCGGTCCTAAGTTTTTTTAAACATATACTCAGACAAATAAAAATAATAAAAGCAAAATAAATAAAATATTATATAGACATATAATATATCAAAATTTTCAGAAAAAGATTTTCTACGACATGAACATTTTTCTAGAATCAAATAAAATTCATGCAAATTCAGATAAAACAAAGAGTGCTACTGGTCTATTAAAATCCAATAAAACCATTAAAAAAAATACCAAAATGATTTCGAATTAATTTTTCTCCAATTTTCTAATGTAGGGAATCATGTTACCCTATTTTCCATATATTTTATTTTTGGAGAAAAATAATTTGAATAAACTCAAATAATTCCAAACTGAAAATAATTTCAAAAGGACTTTGAATTTGATCCTTGAAACTCCCAACTCATATTTCATAATTTGAAGAAGTCATTTTATCTCCTCTCGTGAAAATCATTGAGTTGCTTAAAGTTTCTGAATTGGAAATATTTTCCAAATGAAATTCAAATATTTTCAACACCCCTTGTCATTTAAATAATGGAAGAAGTCATGTCATCTTCTCTCCAGGGTTTCGTGATGAAAAAGGTATTTGAATTCACGGAGAGCATAAATGCAAAAATGAAAGTTTGGGAAAGTCCTTTTATTCCCTCTCATTTAACTTTCAAAAAGTTTCGAATTTCACTCACTTTCAGTCAATCAATCGAGCAGTCAGTCAAATCTATCTATTTATTATAACATTCCAAAATTTAGAATTTTGGGATGTTACAGATGACATGCTAGCAGTGGCCTCTCCCACATAATACTTGCTATTGGTCTAGTAAAGTAGTCAATTTCTTAAGGGACAATTTCGCAACTCCTTCCACCACTTTTCCACACTCGCTATATTTACTTTAGTTGCTTCTTTACCTTAACAGCCCCTAGTTTTATTTTCGTGCTATTTACTTTCTTGCAAGACTTTCCGAAAACACCTACAAAGTACTTCTAGTTTCATACTTGTTCTAGGTAAAGCGAACGTCAAGCGTGTGTAGAGTTGTATCGGTGGTCGATAGAACTTGAGGGAATATTTGTTCTACCTTTAGCTCCTCGTTGGGTTCGACACTCTTACTTATCGAAAACTGTTGCGATCCCCTATACTTGTGGGTTATCAAGACCTTTTTCTGGCGCCGTTGCCGGTGAGCAATAGCGTGGGGTGAATATTCTCGTGTGTGCTTGTTTGCTTTATCACTAAGTAATTTTTATTTGCTGTTCTTAGTTGCTCTCTATCTTTAGTTATGGATATGGAACACGAAATACCAAAAAAATTAGGTGTACTTGCTGCTCATGGAGATGGGGAACCTCCTAAAACCCTCGATGCTGGTTATGTGAAAGATATTATGTACTACTTTAATAATCCTGAGAAAACCCCATTCAATTATGTAATGGGAGTAACATTGGATCAACGTGAATACTTTAGGGATTATCGCTTGACACAAAAAGGGAAACTATTATGGGATCAAATTCATATATTGAAGTGGTATGCTAGACAACTGTGCGTGGGATATGATTATACTTGTTGCTCTAAGGTGAAGGCTCCACACCTTCCCTTTTCATGTGAATTTAATGATAATGAAACCTTGGCTTCTTATGCTAGAGGTATATATGATTACTATGATGTGGAACAAATAGAAGAATTTGTTGCTTTTATGGGTGCTTATGAAATTGAATCTATGTTTAAAGAGTTTGATGATGCTTGTTATAGATCTGAAAATTTAGCTATCCTCAAATATTGCTATGAGAATTATGAATACAATTATGAAATTAATGCACTTATTAAGAAAGTCTCCGTTGTCCAAGAAGAGACTAATATTTTGCAGGAATCTATGGAAGAAGTTGATGACACTGTGAGCTCATTGGATGAAAAAGATGAGGAGAGTGAAGAACAAAAGGAGGAAGAGCGGATTGATCACCCGTGCCCACCTTCCAATGAGAGTAACTCTTCAACTCATACATTGTTTAATTCCCCTTCGTGCTTACCGAAGGATGATTGCTATGATGACTGTTATGATCCCTATGATTCTTTTGAAATATCCCTTTTTGATGATGCTTGCTATGCTTGTGGCCAAGATGCCAATATGAATTATGCTTATCGAGATGAACTTGCTATAGTTCCTTATGTTAAACATGAAATTGTTCCTATTGCACCCACGCATGATAGTCCTATTATCTTTTTGAATTCTCCCGACTACACTATATCGGAGAAGTTTGCACTTATTAAGGATTATATTGATGGGTTGCCTTTTACAGTTGCACATGATGATTTTGATAGATATAATATGCATGTGCTTGCTGCTCCTACTTGCAATTATTATGAGAGAGGAACTATATCTCCACCTCTCTATGTTTCCAATACGATAAAATTGCAAGAAACTGTTTATACTATGCATTGGCCTTTACTAGGTGTGCATGAATTGTTCTTTTATGACATGCCGATGCATAGGAAGAGAGTTAGACTTCGTTATTGCTTGATATATGTTTCTTTGTGCTCACTACTAAATTTCAAATCATTGTTAATTAAAATTGGCTTTGATATACCTTGGGATCCGGGTGGATTCACTACTTGAGCACTATATGCCTAGCTTAATGGCTTTAAAGAAAGCGCTGCCAGGGAGACAACCCGGAAGTTTTAGAGAGTCATTTATTTCTTTTGAGTGCTTTCATATAGTTTAAAAACAGCAAAAATAAAGAGGGGAACCCAAAATTTTTCAAAAAGGAAAGTGAAAGTGAGAAAGACAAGCACTGTTGAAGTGGGAGAGCTCCTTAAACTTTGTTCATGCTCACGGCAACTTTGTGAATCTTGATTACAGAAACTTTTCAACAAAAATAATTATCCCCTTGTACAATTCCATTGTATTATAAAAATAATGTGCCAAGGTTTGCCTTTAGGATGTTTACATTTGCTTGATGGTTTGTACGGTGCAGGACAGAAACTTTTGCTGTAGTGCGCGATTTTACATTTTTAGCTGGAACGCCAAATGGTTCTGATTCTTCTTGAACTGTCTTCCTATACAAATTTTTTATTTTTCCTAATTTTGGTAGAATTTTTCAAGTATCATAAGTATGGTGAATGTTCAGATTATTACAGACTGTTCTGTTTTAGACAGATTCTGTTTTTGATGCATAGTTTGCTTGTTTTGATGAAACTATCAATTTATATCAGTGGATTAAGCCATGAAAAATTTATATTACAGTAGACACAATGCAAAAACAAAATATGAATTGGTTTGCAACAGTACCTAGAGTAGTGATTTGCTTTATTATACTAACGGATCTTACCGAGTTTTCTGTTGAAGTTTTGTGTGGATGAAGTGTTCGATGATTGAGAAGGCCTCGATGTGAGAAGAAGGAAGTGAGGCAAGAGCTCAAGCTTGGGGATGCCCGAGGCACCCCAAGTAAATATTCAAGGAGACTCAAGCATCTAAGCTTGGGGATGCTGGGGAGGCATCCCCTCTTTCTTCAACAAATATCGGTATGTTTTCGGATTCGTTTCGTTCATGCGATATGTGCAAGTCTTGGAGCGTATTTTTCATTTAGGTTTTTATTTTTATTTTTATGCACCATGCTGGTATGAGATAGTCCTTGGTTGATTTATAGAATGCTCATTGCACTTCACTTATATCTTTTGAGTATGGCTTTATAGAATGCTTCATGTGCTTCACTTATATCATTTGAAGTTTGGATTGCCTGTTTCTCTTCACTTAGACAACCGCCATTTGTAGAATGCTCTTTTGCTTCAATTATATTTGTTATAGCATGGGCATATCTTTTGTAGAAAGAATTAAACTCTCGTGCTTCACTTATATCTATTTAGAGAGATGACAGGAACTGGTCATTCACATGGTTAGTCATAAAATCCTACATGAACTTGTAGATCGCTGAATATGATATGTTTGATTCCTTGCAATAGTTTTGCGATATAAAGATGGTGATATTAGAGTCATGCTAGTCGAGTAATTGTGAAATTGAGAAATACTTGTGTTGAGGTTTGCAAGTCCCGTAGCATGCACGTATGGTGAACCGTTATGTAACGAAGTCGGAGCATGAGGTGTTTATTGATTGTCTTCCTTATGAGTGGCGGTTGGGGACGAGCGATGGTCTTTTCCTACCAATCTATCCCCCTAGGAGCATGCACGTAGTACTTTGTTTCGATGACTAATAGATTTTTGCAATAAGTATGTGAGTTCTTTATGACTAATGTTGAGTCCATGGATTATACGCACTCTCACCCTTCCATCATTGCTAGCCTCTTCGGCACCGTGCATTGCCCTTTCTCACCTCGAGAGTTGGTGCAAACTTCTCCGGTGCATCCAAACCCCGTGATATGATACGCTCTGTCACACATAAGCCTCATTATATCTTCCTCAAAACAGCCACCATACCTACCTATCATGGCATTTCCATAGCCATTCCGAGATATATTGCCATGCAACTTCCATCATCATCATATACATGACTTGAGCATTTATTGTCATATTGCTTTGCATGAGTGTAAGATAGCTAGCATGATGTTTTCATGGCTTGTCCGTTTTTTGATGTCATTGCTACGCTAGATCATTGCACATCCCGGTACACCGCTGGAAGCATTCATATAGAGTCATATCTTTGTTCTAGATATCGAGTTGTAATATTGAGTTGTAAGTAAATAAAAGTGTGATGATCATCATTATTAGAGCATTGCCCCAGTGAGGAAAGGATGATGGAGACTATGATTCCCCCATAGAGTCGGATGAGACTCCGGACTTTACAAAAAAAATAAAAGAGGACAAAGAAGCCCAAATAAAAAAAAGAGGCCAAAGAAGCCCACCAAAAAAATAAAAAAATGAGAGAAAATAAAAAATGAGAGAAAAGGAGAGAAGGGGCAATGTTACTATCCTTTTACCACACTTGTGCTTCAGAGTAGCACCATGTTCTTCATAGAGAGAGTATCCTATGCTTTCACTTTCATATACTAGTGGGAATTTTCATTATAGAACTTGTCTTGTATATTCCGATGATGGGCTTCCTCAAACGCCCGAGGTCTTCATGAGCAAGCAAGTTGGATGCACACCCACTTAGTTTCCAGTTTGAGCTTTCATACACTTATAGCTCTAGTGCATCCGTTGCATGGCAATCCCTACTCACTCACATTGATATCTATTGATGGGCATCTCCATAGCCCGTTGATACGCCTAGTTGATGTGAGACTATCTTCTCCTTTTTGTCTTCTCCACCATCATATTCTATTCCACCTATGGTGCTATGTCCATGGCTCACGCTCATGTATTGCGTGAAAGTTGAAAAGGTTTGAGAACGTGAAAAGTATGAAACAATTGCTTGGCTTGTCATCGGGGTTGTGCATGATGTGGATATTTTGTGTGGTGAAGATGGAGCATAGCCAGACTATATGATTTTGTAGGGATGACTTTCTTTGGCCATGTTATTTTGAAAAGACATGATTGCTTTATTAGTGGGCTTGAAGTATTATTGTCTTTATGTCAAAAGATAGACTATTGCTTTGAATCACTCGTGTCTTAATATTCATGCCATGATTAGACATATGATCAAGATTATGCTAGGTAGCATTCCACATCAAAAATTATCTTTTTTTATCATTTACCTACTCGAGGATGAGCAGGAATTAAGCTTGGGGATGCTGATACGTCTCCATCGTATCTATAATTTTTGATTGTTCCATGCCAATATTATTCAACTTTCATATACTTTTTGGCAACTTTTTATATTATTTTTGGGACTAACATATTGATCCAGTGCCCAGTGCCAGTTCCTGTCTGTTGCATGTTTTTGGTTTCGCAGAATATCCATATCAAATGGAGTCCAAATGGGATAAAAACGGACGGAGCTTATTTTTGGAAAATATGGAAAATTCGGAAGGAAAATCAACGCGAACCAGTGCCCGAGGTGGTCACGAGGCAGGGGGCGCCCCCCCCCTTAGGGCGCGCCCCTACCCTCGTGAGCCCACCGTAAGGCGGTTGACGCTCTTCTTTTGCCGCAAGAAAGCTAATATTCGGAAAAAAATCACGGCGAAGGTTTCAGGCCAAGCGGAGTTACGGATCTCCATATATATACGAAACGGTGAAACATAGCCAGAAGAG
The DNA here is from genome assembly GCF_056163025.1 of Triticum urartu. Taxonomy (NCBI): domain Eukaryota; kingdom Viridiplantae; phylum Streptophyta; class Magnoliopsida; order Poales; family Poaceae; genus Triticum; species Triticum urartu. Next base: position 459,057,766 of record NC_141879.1, on the reverse strand, counting down.
AATGCAGAACCAGAGAGAAACAGAGAGATAGATCCAATCTCGGAGGGGCTCTCGCCCCTCCCATGCCATGGAGGCCAAGGACCAGAGGGGAAACCCTTCTCCCATCTAGGGAGGAGGTCAAGGAAGAAGAGGAAGAAGGGGGCCCCTCTCCCCCTCTCCTCCGGTGGCGCCGGAACGCCGCCGTGGCCATCATCATCATCACCGCGATCTTCACCGAACCTCCGCCATCTTCACCAACATCTCCATCACCTTCCCCCTCTATCTACAGCGGTCCACTCTCCCGCAACCCGCTGTACCCTCTACTTGAACATGGTGCTTTATGCTTCATATTATTATCCAATGATGTGTTGCCATCCTATGATGTCTGAGTTGATTTTTGTTGTCCTATCGGTGGTTGATGAATTGCTATGATTGATTTAATTTGCTTGTGGTTATGTTGTTGTCCTTTGGTGCCCATCATATGAGCGCGCGCGTGGATCACACCATTGGGTTAGTTGTATGTTGATAGGACTATGTATTGGAGGGCAAGAGTGACAGAAGCTTCAACCTAGCATAGAAATTGATGCATACGAGATTGAAGGGGGACCAATATATCTTAATGCTATGGTTGGGTTTTACCTTAATGAACATTAGTAGTTGCGGATGCTTGCTAATAGTTCCAATCATAAGTGCATAGAATTCCAAGTAAGGGATGACATGCTAGCAGTGGCCTCTCCCACATAATACTTGCTATCGGTCTAGTAAAGTAGTCAATTGCTTAAGGGACAATTTCGCAACTCCTTCCACCACTTTTCCACACTCGCTATATTTACTTTAGTTGCTTCTTTACCTTAACAGCCCCTAGTTTTATTTTCGGGCTCTTTACTTTCTTGCAAGCCTTTCCGAAGACACCTACAAAGTACTTTTAGTTTCATACTTGTTCTAGGTAAAGCGAATGTCAAGCGTGCGTAGAGTTGTATCGGTGGTCGATAGAACTTGAGGGAATATTTGTTCTACCTTTAGCTCCTTGTTGGGTTCGACACTCTTACTTATCGAAAACTGTTGTGATCCCCTATACTTGTGGGTTATCACCTATTAACCGAAAGCCCAGTGCAAATTCCTGTTTTTTTTGCCTATTTCCGTGTTTCGTAGAAAAGGAATATCAAACGGAATCCAAACGGAATGAAACCTTCTCGAGGATATTTTTTGGAACAAACGTGATCCAGGAGACTTGGAGTGGACGTCAAGGAAGCAACAAGGGAGCCACAAGGCAGGAGGGCGTGCCGCCCACCCTCATGGGCCCCTCGCAGCTCCACCGACCTACTACTTTCGCCTATATATACTCTTATACCCTAAAACCTTTGGGGAGAGCAACAAAACACCTTTTCCACCGCCGCAACCTTCTGTACCGTGAGATCCCATCTTGGGGCCTTTTCCGGCTCTCCGTCGGAGGGGGATTTGATCACGGAGGGCTTCTACATCAACACCATAGCCTCTCTGACGATGTGTGAGTAGTTTACCATAGACCTTCGGGTCCATAGTTATTAGCTAGATGGATTCTTCTCTCTCTTTGGATCTCAATACAAAGTTTTCCTCGATCTTCTTGGAGATCTATTCGATGTAACTCTTTTTGTGGTGTGTTTGCCGAGATCCGATGAATTGTGGGTTTATGATTTGATTATCTATGAATATTATTTGATTCTTCTCTGAATTCTTATATGCATGATTTGATATCTTTGCAAGTCTCTTCGAATTATCGGTTTAGTTTGGCCTACTAGATTGATCTTTCTTGCAATGGGAGAAGTGCTTAGCTTTGGGTTCGATCTTGCGGTGTCCTTTCCCAGTGACAGCAGGGGCAGCAAGGCACGTATTGTATTGTTGCTATCGAGGATAAAAAGATGGGGTTTATATCATATTGCTTGAGTTTATCCCTCTACATCATGTCATCTTTCCTAAAGCGTTACTCCGTTCTTATGAACTTAATACTCTAGATGCATGCTGGATAGAGGTCGATCTATGGAGTAATAGTAGTAGATGCTGAATCGTTTCAGTCTACTTGTCACGGACGTGATTCCTATATTCATGATCATTGCCTTAGATATCATCATAATTATGCGCTTTTCTATCAATTGCTCGACATTAATTTGTTCACCCACCGTAATACTTGCTATCTTGAGAGAAGCCACTAGTGAAATCTATGGCCCCGGGGTCTACTTTATATCTAAGTTTCCAATCTACAATTCTAGTTTACTATTTATTTTGCAATCTTTATTTTCCAATTTATACAACAAAAATACCAAAAATATTTATCTTATTATCTTTATCAGATCTCACTTTCGTAAGTAACCGTGAAGGGATTGACAACCCCTTTATCGCGTTGGTTGCGAGGTTCTTGTTTGTTTGTGCAGGTACTAGGCGACTGGCGTGTAGTCTCCTACTGGATTCATACCTTGGTTCTCAAAAACTGAGGGAAATACTTACGCTACTTTGCTGCATCACCCTTTCCTCTTCAAGGGAAAACCAACGCATGCTCAAGAGGTAGCAGCACACAGTTTGAATGGATTAACAGTATGCCCTGTATCGCACACGCAACTAAAATCTTAACCATATTTGATGCAGCCACCATCACAAACGTTTTGCACCTTTTTTGACGGTTTTCATACACCACCGTTTGCGATTATTGCATCGCACACAGTTTCTTGAAGGGTCTCTGATCATAGTGTCGCGTTAGCAGTCTCCTGAAGTAGTGATATCTCATTAAACTAGTTTCCTTGTCATCCATGAGAAAGAACCCTCAGTATGGCAGATTCGCCAACTGAGCGGAGCTGGGTCGACCACGAGCAGCGTCGAGAAAGTCGTTTGATAGGCGGCGGTAAGAGGAAGTGGCGAAATGCGGCGGGCTTTGCCGACAGCCTAGCGGCGGCGCAGGCGTCGAGCTAAGTGTTTACCGCCGCGGTAGGCGGTGCCATGGCAGAGACGCGGAGGAGCTTGTGCAGGTGTGAATGGGGAACGTACCGGAGGGGCCGAGGGGGTGGCGGGCGGGGTGAGGGTTTTTGTGACGTGGGGATGGTGAGGGTTTTCTTTTTTCTTTTTTGAATTAGGTGGTGAGGGTTTTCTTTCCCACAAAGAATTTTGGGGGCGACGGTTTGCTAGAGTGAACCGTGTGTGATTGACGCAGCAGGAAAAATGAAAGTCATTGCACACGGTTCCAATTTTGGGAACCGTGTGTGTTTTACGTACTACCTCTTTCCTGGTTTATTGGTCCCCGTTGTAATTTTTACCAAAATTTGGCGAAATATTTAACATACTCAGACATAGATAATAAGCATACACGTAGATAAACATAGTTCAACCATAAGTATTACATAGTTCAATGGTATTAAGCATACTCAAGCATAAATATATAGTTCCATGCATCCCACATCTCATCTCACAGGTCGGCACGATCCTGAAGCTTCTCCAGGTACTCGGCGAACGCGTCGTGTGCCATCCTGCGAGAATACTTCTGCTTGAAGGAGCCAACGGCCCGTCCTTTGCATGCGCTAGAACACTTAGATATGCGTCATGAAGCTTCTGGTTGCAAAATGGGCATCCATAGCCGCCGTTCCAGGTCCTAATACGCCTGTTATGCATTCCGGCATAAAGCTCCCTCAGGATTTGCCTGTTGTACCTCCTCTGGACATCTTCATCCTCGCTGTCCACATCGTCAGACAGCACCTATACGAATAGTCAAACAAATTTGGCGTCAAATCAATGATTACATGTCGTGAAGTAGGATTAGGAATTTATGGCTATTTATTTATACATATCCAGAGATTATGGTTCGATTTTAAGCGTGGTCGTCTATGTACAGACCAATCTTGAAGAAAATAATGGCACAAACATATGTTGGTCATTGAAAATCAATTGTCAAGCCCTGGCTAGGAATTATTAGCTCGAACACTAACCCTAGTCAGATTACTAGCAGAAATCATTTGCATAGATGAAACAACTAATCACTTATCACCTGTACCATTCAAACAATCAATACACTACACGGATCTAACAAAACTTACTCAGATTTCATGGATTGGGAGAACATAACCATAGGATTTATATCACAAAAAGGGGGAGGCAGGAGTAACCAGAGAAACCCTATGATATATTTGACACATAAATGGATACAGATGACTAACTAGCTGTCCGTCGTCGTCGGAGTCGTCGCCGGAGTGGTCGTCGGAGTCGTCGCCGGAGTGGTCGTCGGAGTCAGTGTGGAACTCCGCCTACGGCTGTGGAAGCTCGACGACGTCGGGGTGCAGTGTTAACTCGCCGGAGGTGACGGAAACCTCTGTCTCCATCTCCACGCCGTGCTCCGGTGCTTTAGCAGCCCTGACGTCGCCACTCCCTTCGATGAGGCGCTTTAGCGGCATCCTCATACACTGACGGCTTTGAGGACTGAGAGCGGCGTCGAGGATGCACGTGGAGAAAGAGGATTGTGTGTGCATAGGAGGATGGGGAGGCGGGCAGCAGTCAAACCGATGGCTCGCCTCCCGGTGAGCCTGCGCACCGGACTGCTGGCATGCCTACCAAAGTTTCACACAGCTACTCGCATGCCTCCCGATGACACTTCGCAGCAAGCATTTCTCCGTCAATTCACACACCTGCACGCATGCCTCCCCGTCTGCCTATGCGGCAGACGCGTCCCGTCAACTCACACCTGCTCGCACGCCACACGGGTCGTGCGGCGGCACATATATTATTTTTCTATTTGGATGATTAATGTTGCTGCTTTATTGCTTAACCGAAGCATGGCATGTATCCATTGTTGGTCTAACACTCACGTTTCGAATAAATAACCCATTTGGGATATTGGTTCCCAATTATTAATAATCTCCCGTCTGTAATTAGATAAAGATTACATCAAAACTGGTCTCAAATTTGACCCAAAAAAGTACAATGCCACTTTGTATTGGTGTCCATATGACAACACGATAAGTTTCATGAACTTTCAATAAGTTTTGGATGTACTAGAATTTAAAAATCAAGATTCTCAATGTTTGAAATTTGTTGCACGGAGAGTAAACATGCACCCAGTGAGACACATGTGTTTTTGCAATCCATTTAGGTGCACTGTCACGTGTGCATGTAGCTCAAATTTGATTTTTGCACATTATACCCGTAGAAAATCAATCAATCAGTGTACTAAAACGTCTTAATGATCTCTGTGACTTTTTTGAAATTAAAATGTCCCTCATTTGGTAACATGTATGTTCACAGAGGGATAATTAATTTAACATGCATCGTAGTTGCAGTAGATTCGCGGTGTGTGTGTGGGTGTGTGCGTTTGGGGGTGGTGGGTGGCTCGCAGTACACTATGAGTTGTGAGCCACCATGTGGGTTGGCTGTTTTGTTAGGCAGGCCAGTGCCACATCAGAGTCATGAACTCGTTATTTAAAACATTACACAACCCTGTCATACATAAATGTTTTGGCCACATGCAGTTGATGGTTGTCCTACACGACACTCGATACTCGCGTGTGTTGCTTTTTGTGGGCCCACGAGGTCGTCGTCCATCACTTTGACGAACAGCCGGCAGTGAGGTTAATTTGACCAGGAAGGTAGAATATTTTTTGTTTGTGTTATGGTGGTATATAGTACGCGTCGAAGAGGTGGGAGGGGACTAGCATATATACTATATGTACACGTCCGTGAACAATTACACCTCACTCAGTGTCGGGACTTTTTGGTTGCCGAGGCACGTGCCACATCAAAATTGTGAAATTGGTTATTCAAACATCACACAACACCTTTTTGGGCCACATGCATATCCTAGCTAGGACACTCATGTATGACGCTTCCATCTGTGGGCCCACGAGGCCATCGTCGATGCATGCATGCATCACTTTGACATACATCGGGAGAGGTTAATTAATTTCACCATCGATGAGGATTCTTTGGGGTTACATATATTACGACATGAGCATATAGTATGCGGTGAAGAGGGGGGAAGGGGACCATCATATGTAGTACGCTTGATATGAACCTCGCTCTGTGTGGGTGCATGGTTTACAGTTTTTGAGGCATGTGGCACATCAAAGTTGTGCATTTTGGGTATTCAACACACACACACACACACACATATATATATATATATGGCCCACATGCAAAGCGGTGGTGGTTGTCCTCTCGCACCCACTTAAGCGGTTATTGGCGATATTGATGCTTTCCATTTGTGGGCCCGCTTGGTCCATCACTACTTTTTGCCTGGCAACAAGAGGGGTTAATTTGACTTAGGAGGGGGTTATTATTTTTGCTCTGGGATGACATGCATGATACAGCTTGAGCACATACACATGCATGTGTACGCATGAATCCCTCCCATCTAGTCAAAGAGGCTAGTACAACGACACATCATGAACCGATCTCGCTCTGTGCGGGGAGATAGTGTATGATTTTTGACATGCGTGCCACATCAATGTTGTGTATTCAAACATGCATGCACGCATCACCTCCATACATATGCATGTAGTGGTTGCCTTCGAACGGTACACTCCCTCGTGTGGTTATCGACGACAAACCTATATATTCATGGGCCCGCGTGGGCATCCATGATCACCTGACCAACAACAAGATAAGTTACCATGGCGGCTTCATTTGGTTTGTGTTATCGTAGTATATGTCATGGTGAGATTCAGACCTAATGTCACAGCCCTAGAATATCTGAGTGTATTAGTTGCATTAGTGAGCATGCATCATGTTAAATTCAAGAAATTGAATTGAAGAATATTCAAAGCCTCAGAAATTACTTTAAAAAGGGAAAGAACCCTTAAAATTGCATTCAATGAAACCAAAATGGCCTTCATTAATGTTTGATAATTTCGGAAAGGGTTTGGGTCCAAACAAAAATTAGTGAACATTTTTAAGGAATCATTTTGGCATTGAATTTAAATCACTATGGTATTTGAATTTGAATATATATTCATATTATAAGGAATATATTTTCAAATGCTTTGTTATATTTTATGTACATTTGGAGAAGTTCTTTGAGTGACATAAAATATTCAGAGAAGTGTTTGGCATTGTTTGAATTTGCTTGAATTCAAAACAGTGGCAAAAGTTTAAATAAAAGAAAACAAACAGAATGAAATAGACACAACCTCCTGCTACTTACCTGGTGCAGCCCACCTGGCGGCCCACCTGGCTAGCCCAGCCCAGCTCCCCGCCTGTCACATTCCTCCTCGCGCGAGTAGGGGAAGGCGCGTGCCCGGCACGCGCAGCCACACGCCGAGCCACCTCCTGCCTGGCTGCCTGCGCCACCGACGCTCTGGACGCCTCCCACGTGGCCACGCACCTCTCTGCTTCTCTCTCCCCCTCCGTGCTCATTTTCCCCTCCCCTGGCTCTCTCTCCTGAACTCACCCGAGCGCTGTCGTCGCTGTCGCTCGCTGTAGCCACGGCCACCATCCACCTCCCGCCTCGCCGACGCGTCCACGAGCTCTGCCTAGACTCCCTCGACGTCCTCGAAGAGCCAAGAAACCGGGGGCACACCATATCGTCATCACCGTCGTCGTCTTCATCGTCGGCCGCCCGAGATCGCCATCGTCGTTTCGTCGCCGCCTCCGCCTCCCCGAGCCCATGGAGCTGCTCCTCGACCTCACCGTGAGCCCCTGCCCCAAACCCCTCTTCCTCCCCTCGCATTTGTGCACTCTAGCCCCATCCGCCGCCGCACCTAAGAGCTTCTGCCACCGGCCATGTCGCCACCGCCGCGCTAGTCACTGGAGCTCACTTCCGAGCACTCCATCATGCTCAGCATGCTCCCAATAGCAGATATCACGCCACCGCCACTCTCCCCGTGCACCACAACGCGATCCTGTGTGCAACCGAACTCCATCTGCCACCGCGAGCTTGTTTCCGACTTGCTCCGGTCAACCCATGGCCTCCCACCTGCTGCCCTGGATGCGGGCGAGCACGGGCTATGCCCCGGTGGTCTCCGCACGTCCATCCGCCGCCTCTAGCGCAGGTCCGGTGAGTTCCCGCCGTGCTTTTGGTCGCCGTCGGCCGAACTCCGGTGACAGCTGACGTGGCACCATCATTAGTACTAATCACCGCCAGTTAACCACTTAACAGACGTTGACAAAGGGCCCCACAGTTGGTCAAAGTGCGGGTCAACGCGGGTTTAGCACCTGTGTCACTGACCAATGGACCCCATTGGTCAGGTTTGACCCTGGTCAGCTCGGTTGACCTACTGACGTGGTATTGACACACTTGTGACGTCATAATTACATTTGCTGGGATTTTCTTATTTAGGAATTAATCTAAAAATTCTAGAAAATGTTTAAAACTTCTAAAAATCATAGAAATTAAACCGTAACTCCAAATGAAATAAATCATATAAGAAACATTATCAAAAAAATATGAAGAACCTGTTTATGGCAGTTTCATGCATGTTTGAACAAGTTAACCTCACTGAATAAGATAAATCATGATTAGGACAATTTATGAACTAGCATTTGCAGTTGGAGTTTAACCTTGTTTGAATTCCACTTCAATTAACTTGGCATACTATTGCATTAGGTTAATTCAATTCCTTAACATGACATGCCATTCATTTGATTGTGCATTGTAGTGAATGTTGTTCCTTTTTGTGTTTTCCGGTGGTTGTTCCCCCTCGGTAGATGTATGTTCCGACGATGTGATCAATGACACTGATGAAGACATAATGCTATCTTCAGAAGTGCCAGGCAAGCAAAACCCCCTTGTTCATTCTGACACAATCCCACTCTCTCGCTCCTGCTCACTTTTATTGCATTAGGACAACAATGATTCATCTGTTACATGCTGCGGTAGTTGAACCCCTTTTCCTCTGCATGACCTATCATTGCCACGGTAATTAGATGAAACCCACTAGCATGAGTAGGAGTTGTTTGAGCCCTAGTGTGCCTACTCATTCATGCTTGTCTGTCATGACTGCTACTGCTTAGAGTTGAGTCAGGTCTGGTTCACCGGGGATGAATTGGAATGGTGATGAACATGTCCTACTGTGTGTGAGCTAAGTGTGTGAACACGATTTGGTAAAGGTAGCGATGAGAGGCCATATTGGAGTACATGGTGGGTTGTCTCATTGAAACCGTCCTCAGGAACCGAGTTCTGTGTTTGTGAACCATGAACAGTTACTACCACGCTTTGGGCCCGGAACCAATGGACCCTCTCGACTTATTAACCACCCATGTCCTTTGTCCGGGAGTTGCAAGTAGTTTCTGGTGTTTGTAGTATGTTGGAGGCCGTGCGCATCGCTGACCCAAGGGGTGGGCTGTGATGCGGTAGGCACGTGGCACGGTGTACCGGGACGCCTGTTTGGTGCCTTGGGAACCATGCACACATCGTTCAGGGCTGTATGTGGAAACCTCGGCCGGACTCCCTGTGGATGGAACCTGAATAGGCGATAAACCTGGACTAGGGACTTGTGTGGTTAGTCAGGTCGTGGCCGACACCCTCGCTGGGCTTCTGCTTGAAGGTTGACGAATACATGTCGTGTAAACGGCGATAAGTGGTGAGAGCATGTGTGAAGAAGTACACCCCTATAGGGTTAACATCATCTATTCGAATAGCCGTGTCCGCGGTAAAGGACCTCTGGGTTGCCTGTGCAGTTCATAAACAAGTGAAAGTGGATACTCTAAAATGTGCAAGATCAGCGTGAGCGCTATGGATGGCCTTCTCGTAGGGAGACGGGAGAGGATCATAGTGGTGTATTGATATGGTGAATATGTGGACTCGTGTGCGCCACCTCAAAGGAGTTACTTACAATTGTAGTATAGGATAGCCAGTAAGTCAAAGCTGGCTTGCTGCAGTTAAACTCCGCCACCCCTTTGTTGATATTGGTGCATATGTAGCTAGTTCTGATGTAAGTCTTGTTGGGTACATTTGTACTCACGTTTGCTTAATTTATGTTTTTGCAGAGAGACTTTAGTCTCACTAGTAGGTCCCCGTGGACTTTGACGTTTAGCTTGTTACCTCAGCTACGATCTTGTGCCCTCGGTAGGGTCTTGTAAATAGTCAGGCTTCTCAGCCTTTTCATTTGTAGTTGTCTGTACTCAGACAAGTTAAGCTTCCGCATGTGCTTTTTGCTTGTATGACTTGAATGCTGGGTCATCAGACCCATGTTTGTAATATCTGGCTCCTCGGAGCCTAATGAATAAATACTTTGAGTCGTAGAGTTTTGGTGTGATGCCATGTTGTATTTGCACATATCGAGCATATTGTGTGTATGTTATTGAAATGCTTGCTATGTGTGGGATCCGACAACCTAGTTGTTTATTCTTGGTAGCCTCTCTTACCGGGAAATGTCTCCTAGTGCTTCCACTGAGCCGTGGTAGCTTGCTATTGCTCCGGAACACTTAGGCTGGTCGGCATGTGTCCTTCTTTGTTCCTGTGTCTTTCCCTTCGGGGAAATGTCATGCGTTGTTCCTTTAAGTCCTTGTAGCTTGCTATGACTTGGGTTCATACGTTGATGACCGACACATTCGTTGCTGGGTCATGTATGCCTATCCCTGTAAGTTAGTGCCACTTTGGATTCACGACTAGTCATGTCGGCCTGGGTTCTTTGTCATATGGATGCTAGCGACACTATCATATACGTGAGCCAAAAGGCGCAAACGGTCCCGGTCCAGGTAAGGTGGCACCCATGGGAATACCGTGCGTGAGGCCGCAAAGTGATATGATGTGTTACATGCTAGATCGGTGTGACTTAGGATCGGGGTCCTGACAGCTTTGGTATCAGAGCCTGACTGCCTGTAGGATTACCAAGCCAAACTTGTCGAATTTGAGTCTAGAAATGCTTTAGTTATATAAGGGAATTGATTGTGGAAGGGAACGTACGGCTCTTTTTACTCCTTTACCTTATGCCCTCTGATCTGAGTCACCATATTCTCTTCTACGGGGGTTAAGAACTAGGCTTCTCATCTTTATTTTAGGATCACGTGTTACTAATTCGTAGACTTATAGGTTTGATGGTTTCAAGCCTCAGTTCAGTTCTAGTACTCCCGTATGTTGACCATTGATCTCGTAACCTTGATATTGTGATGTTGAGTGGTTATGCCATCATTTTTGCAAGATGTCTCAAATCCTTTTCGAGCATTTACAACCATTATGCTGTCCGAGTCATCCCAGGTTACTAAATAGTCTGATGCATTTGCAAATCCCTTCTTTCCGTTCTCGATGTTCCTTTGGGCCAGATTAACCACACTAATCGTCGAGTTGAGGTACTTCGTTGCCTCGACGTATATGTTGAAGCCATTATTTTGACCATAGGCGTCTTAGGTAACCACTCAGTAATCTAGAAATGCTTTGTATCCCTAGTGTGATGATTCTGGCCATTATTCTCGAAAGCATCCCGTGATGCCATTTAGTTAGTAGACATTCTATTTCTGGGTTCTTGAACCCCAGATTCACTCTACTTACCTCGCGTTGATAGTGTTTGCTAGTTCCTTTAGGATATTAGTAACCTTTGTGATAGTCTTTGAGGTCTGTAGTATATCATTCTTCCAATTCCATAAACCATTATGCGAGAAGATCTTTGAACCAATGATAAAAAAAGAGTGCTCTTGATGAGTTCTCCATTCTATATTGTGACTCTGCCAGATCAACCTTTATGCATGGGTTATCAGGAAGAAATATGTTGAGCTTGTTCGGCATACTAATCTATGCACCCACAACTCAGAAAACCATATGTTCCTTTGAGTTGTCCCTCTTTAGTTGTATTGTGACCTCCGTCTATCAATTGATAGTCAGGAGTAGTTGTGCATTCATGTTCATCGATGCCTATTATTTTTATGGTCCGTCGGTCCATTCTATTCCAGAATGACTAGGAGAAACAAACTCTAGTACAATCCATTTCTAGGATTGGGTCAAAGTAGTTGTATTCCGCAGATCAAATGCCAAACCAGCTTTTGTTCTGCTCTACTTGGGAGTATTACCCTATTTATGTCAAGAATATCATAGGAATTGCACCATCTCTTATGAATTCTTGATGCAGTGATACTTCTCACCATCATCATTCATTCCTCGGTCCTCATGTTGTTGTAACCGGAATGCCGACAAGTGAATTGTGATGTGTGAAATCAATACTCCGAGCAACTCGTTGCTTGGTAGTAAATGGACAATATTCTCATTCTTAGCGTGTTGGTTATTGAATCATCATTCTAAGATAGATTGTGCTACCTAGTCCTTATTTCTGGTGCACTCTTCGATGAATGAGTTAGGATTATTCAATCCCTTGCTTATTTGATCATATCGTCTTGCTCTGAAAAGCGAGATTGTTCCTGAGCTTAATAACATATCGGTGGTTCGTGATTTTCTGAATATCCTCTCGGAAGTATCACCAGGTTGTCCCCTGACAGTTATGTTCAACTTGTGATCAAGTTGGTTTTCTTATAAACCACCGATCTCCAAGAATCTGTGTTGGATACCCCTGAGCTAGTTGGTTAAGCTAAAACAACTTGGAGAGTTGGAAGATAAAAGCTTTGCCTTACCTCGCTCATTCCAAAGGGATATTTTGTGTATCTGTGTTGAAGAAAGATGATATCTTCATTGATTGGTCCTCGTGATCAATTGATGGACCTATTGTCTTACCCAGATCTTCGATTTGTGTATGGGTTGTCGTCAAATCAAATCAGAACCAACGATGTTCATAATGTTGTCTTACTCACGGTTGTCCCTCGAGCATACACCATTATATCTTTTGGTCTGACCAATACTATCACATTGTTCACATAATGGTGGAAGTCCAGTGATATGGAAATTCTGATGAGTTGCTGTTGAGCCCATCAGCAGCATTTTGTCCCCACCATGATTCATGTTGAACATCAAGCTAGTGTTGGAAACTTTTGTAAGCATTATCTTTGTGTTCCGTTCATGAAGCCTATGTTTGGATGAAAGAAGTGACTTCCTCTAACTCGCGTGCATTTGGTGCAAGTTGCCGCCGTGAATTTGAGAAAGCTTGTTTTGCTTCCCGTGGAATCATTCCAAGTCAGTCATGCATATGTGCAAAGTATTTTGTGGTCTGGAGACTTGCAACCTTCATTCTATGTGTATTCTTAGCACACCAAGCCACTGATTGACTTGTTCAAGGAAAAGAAGTCTATGCTTGGGATCTAATCCATGGACTTGCGTAAAGATTTCGAAATCGTCGATGATGGGTCCCCACCTGAACTCGGTAGTGTTTTGTTGTAAGACTACTATGTGGTCATGCTTGTCTTGGGCAGCCTGTTCACATGTGTGTAGCAGAACCAACTCATGTTTTGGAGCTTGCTGCCATAGTCCATTTCCTAAGAATCTCGCAACGTTATCTCATCGATTTGTGTTGCAACTCTTATTTTCAGACATGTTGAGTCTGAAGTATCCTGTTACTAACCAGATTTGAATTCTCGAGCAGATATGATGGTTGGAACATTCCCAACATTTGCACTTTGTTCCCAGCTTGCACCGCCACTGTGTCAATTTCCCATGGGTCGCCCTTCTCAGTAATTGTTGTTCAGGATCATCTTCAAAAGTGGTCCTACCATGGGTCCCATCCATTTCCGACAATAAGCAAAATCATCCATTGCGTTGTCTTCAACAAGGTAGTCCACATCATCTATTCTAGTCTGAGTATGCCATCCTTTTGGACTTCTTCAAACGATCGATTGCGAATTGCCTTAGCTTGGTATAGAGAGTTTCTGTGATCTATGTATCAAAAGTAATACTTTTTTCCACTTAAGGGGATAATTCTACAAGTCACCTTCCCTAAGGTGTCACGTTATGGAATCATGGCAATTATCTCCTTGCTACTTTGAAACCATGCACCATCTTACTCAAGCGTGGAATCATTGCCTACCAACTTGAACCTTCGTCATCTACTTGTCCATCACCCCCGACGTGTGTTATGTGTCTCAGCTCAAGAGATATTATTATGTCTCATTCCATGAGTTGATCTTGAGTTGCTCGATCTTGATAAGATCGATTCCTGTAGAGTTTCTTCCATCGTCACTGTGTTGGACAAAGATCTCGAAAGCAAGGATGTCAAGATCAATATGATGCAAGCAATCAACATTCTGGTGAAGTGTAATCTGGATCGTGAAAATTGTGTTGTCCTTGTGATCCCTCTGTCTTCTTACCTCACGTCTTGAATCTCGGGACGAGATTCTTGTTTAGTGGGGGTGAGTTGTCACAGCCCTAGAATATCTGAGTGTATTAGTTGCATTAGTGAGCATGCATCATGTTAAATTCAAGAAATTGAATTGAGGAATATTCGAAGCTTCGAAAATTACTTTTAAAAAAGGGCAAGAACCCTTAAAATTGCATTCAATGAAACCAAAATGGCCTTCATTAATGTTTGATAATTTTGGAAAGGGTTTGGGTCCAAACCAAAATTAGTGAACATTTTTAAGGAATCATTTTGGCATTGAATTTAAATCACTATGGTATTTGAATTTGAATATATATATTCATATTATAAGGAATATATTTTCAAATGCTTTGTTATATTTTATGTACATTTGGAGAAGTTCTTTGAGTGACATAAAATATTCAGAGAAGTGTTTGGCATTGTTTGAATTTGCTTGAATTCAAAACAGTGGCAAAAGTTTAAATAAAAGAAAACAAACAAAATGAAATAGACACTACCTCCTGCTACTTACCTGGCGCAGCCCACCTGGCGGCCCACCTGGCTCGCCCAGCCCAGCTCCCCACCCGTCGCCTTCCTCCTCGCGCGAGTAGGCGAAGGCGCGTGCCCAGCGCGCGCAGCCACACGCCGAGCCACCTCCTGCCAGGCTGCCTGCGCCCCCGACGCTCTGGACGCCTCCCATGAGGCCACACACCTCTCTGCTTCTCTCTCCCCCTCCGTGCTCATTTTCCCCTCCCCTGGCTCTCTCCCCTGAGCTCACCCGAGCGCTGCCGTCGTCGTCTCTCGCTGTAGCCACGGCCACCGTCCACCTCTCGCCTCGCCGACGCGTCCACGAGGTCCGCCTAGACTCCCTCGACGTCCTCGAAAAGCCAAGAAACCCGGGGCACACCGTATCATCGTCACCATCGTCGTCTTCATCGTCGGCCGCCCGAGATCTCCATCGCCATTTCGTCATCGTCTCCGCCTCCCCGAGCCCAGGGAATTGCTCCTCGACCTCACCATGAGCCCCTGCTCCAAACCCCTCTTCCTCCCCTCGTGTTTGTGCACTCTAGCCCCATTCCCCGCCGCTCCCGAGAGCTTCTGCCACTGGCCATGTCGCCGCCGCCGCGCTAGTCACTAGAGCTCGTTTTCGAGCACTCCATCATGCTCAGCACACTCAGTAGCAGATATCACGCCACCGCCACCCTCCCCGTTCACCACAACGCGATCCCGCGCGCAACCGAACTCTGGCCGCCGCCGCGAGCTTGTTTCCGACAAGCTCTGGTCAACCCACAGCCTCCCACCTGCTCCCCTGGATGCGGGCGAGCACGGGCTGCGCCCCAGTGGTCTCCGTACGTCCATCCGCCGCCTCTAGCGCAGGTCCGGCGAGTTCCCGCCGCGCTTTTGGTCGTCGTCGGCCGAACTCCGGCGACAGCCGACGTGGCACCATCATTAGTACTAATGACCAAGAGTTAACCAATTAACACACACTGACAGAGGGCCCCACAGTTGGTCAAAGTGTGGATCAACGCGGGTTTAGCACATGTGTCACTGGCAAGTGGCCCCATTGGTCAGGTTTGACCCTGGTCAACTCGGTTGACCTGCTGACGCGGTAGTGACACACTGCTGACGTCATAATTACATTGGCTGGGTTTTCTTATTTAGGAATAAATCTGAAATTTCTAGAAAATGTTTAAAACTTCTAAAAATCATAGAAATTAAACCGTAACTCCAAATGAAATAAATCATATATGAAACATTATCATAAAAATATGAAGAACCTGTTTATGGCACTTTCATGCATGTTTGAACAAGTTTACCTCACTGAATAAGAAAAATCATGATTAGGACAATTTATGATCTAGCATTTGGAGTTGGAGTTTAACCTTGTTTGAATTCCACTTCAATTAACTTGGCTTACTACGGCATTAGGTCAATTCAATTCCTTAACATGACATGTCATTCATTTGATTGTGCATTGTAGTGAATGTTGTT
The DNA here is from genome assembly GCF_056163025.1 of Triticum urartu. Classification (NCBI taxonomy): domain Eukaryota; kingdom Viridiplantae; phylum Streptophyta; class Magnoliopsida; order Poales; family Poaceae; genus Triticum; species Triticum urartu. The sequence continues at coordinate 459,041,678 of NC_141879.1, read as the reverse complement.
CCTTTTTGTGTTTGCGGGTGGTTGTTCCCCCAGTAGACGTATGTTCCGACGATGTGATCGATGAGGCTGATGAATACACAATGCTATCTTCAGAAGTGCCAGGCAAGCAAAAACCCCTTGTTCATTCCGATACAATCCCGCTCTCTCGCTCCTACTCACTTTTATTGCATTAGGACAACAACTATCCATCTGTTACATGCTGCGGTAGTTAAACCCCTTTTCCTCTGCATGACATGTCATTGCCACAGTAAATAGATGAAACCCACTTGCATGAGTAGGAGTTGTTTGAGCCCTGGTGTGCCTACTCATTCATGCTTGTTTGTCATGACTGCTACTTCTTAGAGTTGAGTCATGTCTGATTCATCAAGGATGAATTGGAATGGTGATGAACATGTCCTACTGTGTGTGAGCTAAGTGTGTGAACACGATTTGGTAAAAGTAGCGGTGAGAGGCCATGTTGGAGTACATGGTGGGTTGTCTCATTGAAACCGTCCTCAGGAACCGAGTTCTATGTTTGTGATCCATGAACAGCTACTACCACGCGTTGGGCCCGAAACCAATGGACCCTCTCGACTTAAACCGCCCTTGTCCTCTGTCCGGGAGTTGCAAGTAGTTTCTGGTGTTTGTAGTATGCTGGAGGCCGCGTGCAGCACTAACCCAAGGGGTGGGCTATGATTCAGTAGGAACGTGGCACGGTGTACCGGTACGCCCGTTTGGTGCCTCAGGAACCCTGCACACATCGTTTGGGGCCGTATGTGGAAACCTCGGCCGAACTCCCTGCGTATGGAACCTGAATAGGCGATAAACCTGGACTAGGGACTTGTGTGGTTAGTCAGGTCGTGGCCGACACCCTCACCGGGCTTCCGCTTGAAGGTTGCCAAGTACATGTCGTGTAAACGACAATAAGTGGTGAGAGCGTGTGTGAAGAAGTACACACCTGCAGGGTTAACATCATCTATTCGAATAGTCCTGTCCACGGTAAAGGACCTCTGGGTTGCCTGTGCAGTTCATAGACAAGTGAAAGTGGATACTCTAAAATGCGCAAGATAAGCATGAGTGCTATGGATGACCTTCTCGTAGGGAGATGGGAGCCGATCCATAGTGGTGTATTGATATGGTGAATATGTGGACTCGTGTGCGCCAGAGTTACTTACAATCATAGTACAGGATAGCCATTGAGTCAAAGCTGGCTTGCTGCAGTTAAACTCCACCACCCCTTTGTTGATACTGATGCATATGTAGCTAGTTCTGATGTAAGTCTTGTTGGGTACATTTGTACTCACGTTTGCTTAATTTATATTTTTGCAGAGAGACTTCAATCTCACTAGTAGGTCCGCGTGGACTTCGACATTTAGCTTGTTACCTCAGCTACGATCTTGTGCCCTCGGCAAGGTCTTGTAAATAGTTGGGCTTCTCAGCCTTTTCATTTGTAGTTGTCTGTACTCAGACAAGTTAAGCTTCTGCATGTGCTTTTTGCTTGTATGAGTTGAATGTTGGGTCATGAGACCCATGTTTGTAATATCTGGCTCCCCGGATCCTAATGAATAAATACTTTGAGTCGTAGAGTTTTGTTGTGATGCCATGTTGTATTTGCACATATCGGGCATATTGTGTGTATGTTATTGAAATGCTTGGTATGTGTGGGATTCGACAACCTGGTTGTTTATTCTTGGTAGCCTCTCTTACCGGGAAATGTCTCCTAGTGCTTCCACTGAGCCATGGTAGCTTGCTACTGCTCCGGAACACTTAGGTTGTCCGGCATGTGTCCTTCTTCGTTCCTGTGTTTGTCCCTTCGGGGAAATGTCACGCGTTGTTCCTTTAAGTCATTGTAGCTTGCTACGACTTGGGTTATACGTTGATGACCGACACATTAGTTGTTAGGTCATGTATGCATGTCCCTGTAAGTTAGTGCCACTTTGGATTCACGACTAGTCATGTCGGCCTAGGTTCTTTGTCATATGGATGCTAGCGACACTATCATATACGTGAGCCAAAAGGCGCAAACGGTCCCATGTCAGGTAAGGTGGCACCCATGGGAATACCGTGCATGAGGCTGCAAAGTGATATGATGTGTTACATGCTAGATCGGTGTGACTTAGGATCGGGGTCCTGACACCTAATTAAGTTTGAGCGCATATACTATGCACACATGCATGCATGAATCCCCGTCGTTGGCTTGAAGTGTGGTGTAACATACATATGCATCGTCAACCTAACCCTCACTCAGCCTGGGGATTTCTAGTTCGAAATCATGGTGCCACATCAAAGTTGTTCCATTGTTACTCAAAAACACACCTCTCCATACATATGTTTGGGCCACACGCATGTAGTGGTTGTCTTCGGGACTAGCTACTTGCGTGATTATTGGCGAGCTAGCCCATCTCCGGGGTCGCATGGACGGCCATCAGTTTGACCAACAACAAGAGAGAGGTTGTACGACCAAGGTGGATTATTCTTGGTCCGTTTTATGATCCATCTTGGTGAGATATATGCCTCTGTGGCCCGCCGACTGAAAGTGTGTGGGGGTGCTACTTCATAGTTTGCTAGGTGAAACTCGGCTGGGGGGCATGCATTCATAGCATAGGATTCCCTTCGTGGCGACACGAGGGGGGTGGGGGGCTGCTAGCTACTTCACAATTTGCTAGGTGAACCTCGGTTGGGGGGGAGGGGGCATGCATTCATAGCTTAGGACTCCCTTCGTGCCGACACGAGAGGGGGGCTGCTAGCTACTTCGCACTTTGCTAAGTGAACCTCGTCCGGGGGGCATGCATTCATAGCTGAGGATTCCCTTCGTGCCAACACGAGGGAGGGGTGGCTGCTAGCTACTTCGCACTTTGCTAGGGTGAACCTCGGTTGGGGGGGCATGCATTCGTAGCTTAGGATTCCCTTCATGCCGACACGGGGGAGGGGGCTGCTAGCTACTTCAGACTTTGCTAGGTGAACCTCAGTTGGGGGGGGGGCATGCATTCATATCTTAGCAATCCCTTCATGCTGACATGAGGGGGGGCTGCTAGCTACTTCGCACTTTGCTAGGTGAACCTCGGTTGGGGGGCATGCATTCATAGCTTAGGATTCCCTTCGTGCCGACACGAGGAAGGGGGGCTGCTAGCTACTTCGCACTTTGCTAGGGTGAACCTCGGTTGGGGGCATGCATTCATAGCTTAGGATCCCCTTCGTGCCGACACGAGGGAGGGGGGATGCTAGCTACTTCGCACTTTGCTAGGTGAATGAACCTCGGTTGTGGGGGATGCATTCATAGCTTAGGATTCCCTTCGTGCCGACATGAGGGAGTAGGGGGGCTTCTAGCTACTTCACACTTTGCTAGGGTGAACCTCGGTTGGGGGGGAGGGGCATGCATTCATAGCTTAGGATTCCCTTCGTGCCGACGCGAGGGGGGTGGGGGCAAACAATACAGTGCGCTTTGCGAGAGAGGTGCCACATCGAAGTTGCATTTGGTATTTGAAAATCAAACCACCCTTCTGATACATAAATTTGGTCCACATGCAAGTGTATCCGTGTTCTGACCCTCTCCCGTGTCATTTTTTGCCAAATTTATGAACATTAGATAAGTCCGATGACGCAACAGACACGGCTCACTCAAACTAACCGTGTGCCACGCCGGTGCACCTATCATGCACACATCCGCACAGTACATTGGGCTCCACGAGGCTCCCCCTCTCAAAAATATATGCCTGCCTCGAGGGTTTTTCTATTTCATAACACACGATTGTTATCTCCGGACTGTGTGCGATGTTTCTTGTTCCCAATCCCGCCTACATCCCTAGAGAATATCTGCCCACCTCGAGGGTTTTTCTGTTTCATAAGACACAGTTGTTATCTCCAGACCGTGTGCGATGCACTATCATCAAAATGTTCAATAGCTCGGCAATTCAATCCCGCGTTTGACTCCCGCGTAGTAAAATTTTTAGTGCCCATGTCATTTTCTCAAACACCCCGCCCCCCCCCCTCCACACACACACACACCAAAACCTCCTTGGACGTGTGCGCGCACACACACACCCTCCCTCGCTCGAAACCCTAGCAAGGTCCCCGCCGCTGCAAGGTACTACCTCTTGAGCACTTGCGTTGGTTTTCCCTTGAAGAGGAAAGGGTGGTGCAGCAAAGTAGGGTAAGTATTTCCCTCAGTTTTTGAGAACCAAGGTATCAATCCAGTAGGAGGCCACACACGAGTCCCTCCCACCTACACAAACAAATAAATCCTCGCAACCAATGTGATAAGGGGTTGTCAATCCCTACACAGTCACTTACGAGAGTGAGATCTGATAGATATGATAAGATAATATTTTTGGTATTTTTATGATAAAGATGTAAAGTAAAATAAAAGGCAATAAAAATAACTAAGTATTGGAAGATTAATATGATGGAAGATAGACCCGAGGGCCATAGGTTTCACTAGTGGCTTCTCTCGAGAGCATAAGTATTCACGGTGGGTAGACAAATTACTGTTGAGCAATTCACAGAATTGAGCATAGTTATGAGAATATCCAGGTATGATCATGTATATAGGCATCACGTCCGAGACAAGTAGACCGACTCCTGCCTACATCTACTACTATTACTCCACACATCGACCGCTATCCAGCATGCATCTAGAGTATTAAGTTCAAGAGAACGGAGTAACGCTTTAAGCAAGATGACATGATGTAGAGGGATAAACTCATGCAATATGAAATAAACCCCATCTTCTTATCCTCGATGGCAACAATACAATACGTGCCTTGCTGCCCCTACTGTCACTGGAAAGGACACCGCAAGATTGAACCCAAAGCTAAGCACTTCTCCCATTGCAAGAAAGATCAATCTAGTAGGCCAAACCAAACTGATAATTCAAAGAGACTTGCAAAGATAACCAATCATACATAAAAGAATTCAGAGAAGATTCAAATATTGTTCATAGATAAACTTGATCATAAACCCACAATTCATCGATCTCAACAAACACACCGCAAAAGAAGATTATATCGAATAGATCTCCACAAGAGAGGGGGAGAACTTTATATTGAGATCCAAAAAGAGAGAAGAAGCCATCTAGCTAATAACTATGGACCCGTAGGTCTGAGGTAAACTACTCACACTTCATCGGAAGGGCTATGGTGTTGATGTAGAAGCCCTCCGTGATCGATGCCCCCTCCGGCGGAGCTCCGGAACAGGCCCCAAGATGGGATCTCATGGATACAGAAAGTTACAGCGGTGGAATTAGGGTTTTGGCTCCGTATCTGGTAGTTTGGGGGTACGTAGGTATATATAGGAGGAAGGAGTATGTCGGTGGAGCAACAGGGGGGCCACGAGGGTGGAGGGCGCGCCCCCTACCTCGTGGCCTCCTGGTTGATGTCTTGACATAGGGTCCAAGTCCTCTGGATCATGTTCGTTCCGAAAATCACGTTCTCGAAGGTTTCATTCCGTTTGGACTCCATTTGATATTCTTTTTCTGCGAAACCCTAAAATAGGCAAAAAAACAACAATTCTGGGTTGGGCCTCCGGTTAATAGGTTAGTCCCAAAAATAATATAAAAGTGTATAATAAAGCCCAATAATGTCCAAAACAGAATTCAATATAGCATGGAATAATAAAAAATTATAGATACGTTGGAGACGTATCAAGCATCCCCAAGCTTAATTCCTGCTCGTCCTTGAGTAGGTAAATGATAAAAACAGAATTTTTGATGTGGAATGCTACTTTGCATAATTTCAATGTAATTCTCTTAATTGTGGTATGAATATTCAGATCCGAAAGATTCAAGAAAAAAGTTTAATATTGACATAGAAATAATAATACTTCAAGCATACTAACTAAGCAATTATGTCTCTTCAAAATAACATGGCCAAAGAAAGTTATCCCTACAAAATCATATAGTCTAGCTATGCTCCATCTTCACCACACAAAGTATTCAAATCATGCACAACCCCGATGACAAGCCAAGCAATTGTTTCATACTTCTAATGTTCTTAAACTTTTTCAATCTTCACGCAATACATGAGCGTGAGCCATGGACATAGCACTATAGGTGGAATAGAATGGTGGTTGTGGAGAAGACAAAAAAGGGGGAAGATAGTCTCACATCAACTAGGCGTATCAACGGGCTATGGAGATGCCCATCAATAGATATCAATGTGAGTGAGTAGGGATTGCCATGCAACGGATGCACTAGAGCTATAAGTATATGAAAGCTCAACAAAAAGAAACTAAGTGGGGGTGCATCCAACTTGCTTGCTCACGAAGACCTAGGGCATTTTGAGGAAGCCCATTGTTGGAATATACAAGCCAAGTTCTATAAAGAAAAATTCCCACTAGTATATGAAAGTGATAACATAGGAGACTCTCTATCATGAAGATCATGGTGCTACTTTGAAGCACAAGTGTGGAAAAGGGATAGTAGTATTGCCCTTTTGGGGGGGCTTCTTTTTTTTTTCTTTGGCCTTTCTTTTTTTGGGACAATACTCTATGAATGATGATCATCACACTTCTATTTATTTACAACTCAATGACTACAACTCGATACTGGAACAAAGTATGACTCTATATGAATGCCTCCGGTGGTGTACCGGAATAGCAATGATGCATGAGTGACTTATATGAAAGAATTATGAACGGTGGCTTTGCCACAACTAAAATGTCAACTACATGATCATGCAAAGCAATATGAAAATGATGGAGCGTGTCATGATAAACGGAACAGTGGAAAGTTGCATGGCAATATATCTCCGAATGGCTATGGAAATGCCATGATAGGTAGGTATGGTGGTTGTTTTAAGGAAGGTATATGGTGGTTGTTTTGAGGAAGGTATATGGTGGGTGTATGGTATCGGCGAAAGGTGCGCAGTATTAGAGAGGCTAGCAATGGTGGAAGGGTGAGAGTGCGTATAATCAACGGACTCAACATTAGTCATAAAGAACTCACATACTTATTGCAAAAATCTATTAGTTATCGAAGCAAAGTACTACGTGCATGCTCCTAGGGGGATAGATTGGTAGGAAAAGACCATCGATCGTCCCCGACCGCCACTCATAAGGAGGACAATCAATAAATACATCATGCTCCGACTTCTTAAGATAACGGTTCACCATACGTGCATGCTACGGGAATCACAAATTTCAACACAAGCATTTCTCAAATTCACAAATACTCAATTAGCACGACTCTAATATCACCATCTCCATATCTCAAAACAATTATCAAGTTTCAAACTTCTCATAGTATTCAACACACTCATAAGAAAATTTTATTTAGTAATCTTGAATGCCTCAAATAATTAAAGAAAATTACCATGCTGTTTTGTAGGACTCTCAAAATAATCTAAGTGAAGCATGAGAGAACAATGGTTTCTATAAAACAAATCTACCGCCGTGCTCTAAAAGATATAAGTGAAGCACTAGAGCAAAAACTATATAACTCAAAAGATATAAGTGAAGCACATAGAGTATTCTAATGATTTCTGAATCATGTGTGTCTCTCTCAAAAAGGTGTGTGCATCAAGGATGATTTTGGAAAACTAACAAATAAAGACTCAAAGAATACAAGACGCTCCAACCAAAACACATATCATGTGGTAAATAAAAATATAGCTTCAAGTAAAGTTACCGATAGAAGTAGACGAAAGAGGGGATGCCTTTCGGGGCATCCCCAAGCGTTGGCTTTTGGGTGTCCTTAAGATTATCTTGGGGGTGCCATGGGCATCCCCAATCTTAGGCTCTTGCCACTCCTTGTTCCATAATCCATCAAATCTTTACCCAAAACTTGAAAACTTCACAACACAAAACTTAAAGTAGAAAATCTCGTGAGCTCCGTTAGCGAAAGAAAAGAAAACACCACTTCAAGGTACTGTAATGAACTCATTCTTTATTTATATTGGTGTTAAACCTAATGTATTCCAACTTCTCTATGGTTTATAAACTATTTTACTAGCCATAGATTCATCAAAATAAGCAAACAACACACGAAAAACAGAATCTGTCAAAAAACAGAACAGTCTGTAGTAATCTGTAGCTAACGCAAGATCTGGAACCCCAAAAATTCTAAACTAAATTGCTGGACGTTAGGAATTTAGATATTAATCATATGCAAAAATAATTAACTAAATATCACCTTCCAAATAAAAATGGCAGCAGTTCTCGTGAGCGCTAAAGTTTCTGTTTTTTACAGCAAGATTAACAAGACTTTCCCCAATTCTTCCCAATGGTTCTACTTGGCACAAACACTAATTAAACACAAAAAACACAACCAAAACAGAGGATAGATAAATTATTTATTACTAAACAGGAGAAAAAATCAAGGAATAAAAAATAAAATTGGGTTGCCTCCCAACAAGCGCTATCGTTTAACGCCCCTAGCTAGGCATAAAAGGCAAGGATAGATCTAGGTGTTGCCATCTTTGGTAGGAAATCCTTAAGTGGATCTCGTAATAGATTCATAAGGTAATTTAATTTTCTTTCTAGGAAAGTGTTCCATGCCTTTCCTTAATGGAAATTGGAATCTAATATTTCCTTCCTTCATATCAATAATTGCACCAATCGTTCTAAGGAAAGGTCTACCAAGAATAATAGGACATGAAGGATTGCAATCTATGTCAAGAACAATAAAATCTACGGGCACATAATTCCTATTTGAAACAATAAGAACATCATTAATTCTTCCCATAGGTTTCTTAATAGTGGAATCCGCAAGGTGCAAGTTTAAAGAGCAATCATCAAAATCACGGAAACCTAACAAATCACACAAAGTCTTTGGAATCGTGGAAACACTAGCACCCAAATCAAACAAAGCATAGCATTCATGATATTTAATTTTAATTTTAATAGTAGGTTCCCACTCATCATAAAGTTTTCTAGGGATAGAAACTTCCAACTCAAGTTTTTGTTCATAAGATTGCATCAAAGCATCAACAATATGTTTAGTGAAAGCTTTATTTTGACTATAAGCATGAGGAGAATTTAGCATGGATTGCAACAAGGAAATACAATCTATCAAAGAGAAATTGTCATAATTAAATTCCTTGAAATCCAAAATAGTGGGTTCATTAATATTTAAAGTTTTGACTTCTTCAATCCCACTTTTAACAATTTTAGCATCAAGATCTAAAGACTTCGAATTCTGGGAACGCCTTCTAGGTAAAGGTGGATCATATTCAGTCCCATCATTATCAAGATTCATTTTGCAAAACAGAGATTTAATAGGGGACACATCAATAACTTTTAGATCTTCATCTTTATTATCATGGAAACTAGAAGAACACGCTTTTATAAAGCAATCTTTCTTAGCACGCATCCTAGCGGTTCTTTCTTTGCACTCATCAATGGAAATTCTCATGGCTTTGAGAGACCCATTGATATCATTCTTAGGTAGAATAGATCAAAGTTTCAAAGAATCAACATCAAGAGAAATTCTATCAACGTTCCTAGCCAACTCATCAATCTTAAGCAATTTTTCTTCAATCAAAGCATTGAAATTATTTTGCGAAGTAATAAATTCTTTAATATTAGATTCAAAATCAGAGGGCATCTTATTATAATTTCCATAAGAAATGTTGTAGGAATTACCATAATTATTAGAGGAATTACTAGGATACGGCCTAGGGTTAAAGTTTCCTCTATATGCGTTGTTACCAAAATTATTCCTACCAACAAAATTCACATCCATAGATTCGTTATTATTATCAATCAAAGTAGACAAAGGCATATCTTTGGGATCATAAGAAACACTTTTATTAGCAAATAATTTCATAACTTCATCCATCTTTCCACTCAAAACATTAATCTCTTCTATCGCATGCACTTTCTTATTAGTAGATCTTTCACTGTGCCATTGAGAATAATTAACCATAATATTATCTAGGAGTTTAGTAGATTCTCCTAAAGTGATTTCCATAAAAGTGCCTCCTGCGGCCGAATCTAAAAGATTTATAGAAGCAAAATTCAATCCGGCATAAAAAAATGTATAATCATCCACAAATTCAAACCATGCGTAGGGCAATTACGTATCATTAATTTCATCCCCTCCCAAGCTTGTGCAACATGTTCGTGATCAAGTTGCTTAAAATTGATAATATCGTTTCTAAGAGAGATGATCTTAGCGGGGGGGAAATACTTAGAGATAAAAGCATCTTTGCACTTATTGCACGAATCAATACTATTTTTAGGCAAAGACAAAAACCAAGCTTTAGCATGATCTCCAAGCGAAAAAGGAAATAGCTTCAATTTAACAATATCATTATCCACATCTTTCTTCTTTTACATATCACACAAATCAACGAAGCTATTTAGATGGGTAGCGGCATCTTCACTAGGAAGGCCGGAAAACGGATCTTTCATGACAAGATTCAGCAAGGCAACATTAATTTCACAAGATTCGGTATTGGTAAGAGGAGCAATCGGAATGCTAATAAAATCATTGTTGTTGGTATTGGTAAAGTCACACAATTTAGTGTTATCTTGATCCATCGTGACAAGCAAGCAATCCAACACACAAACAAACAAGAAACGGGTAAAAAGAGGCAAATAGAGAAAGAGAGGGAGGATAGAGAGAGAGGGCGAATAAAACCGCAAGGGTGAAGTGGGGGAGAGGAAAACGAGAGGCAAATGGCAAATAATGTAATGGGGGAGATAAGGGTTGTGATGGGTACTTGGTATGTTGACTTTTGCATAGACATCCCCAGCAATAGCGCCAGAAATCCTTCTTGCTACCTCTTGAGCACTTGCGTTGGTTTTCCCTTGAAGAGGAAAGGGTGGTGCAGCAAAGTAGCGTAAGTATTTCCCTTAGTTTTTGAGAACCAAGGTATCAATCTAGTAGGAGGCCACGCACGAGTCCCTCGCACCTACACAAACAAATAAATCCTCGCAACCAACGCGATAAGGGGTTGTCAATCCCTACACGGTCACTTATGAGAGTGAGATCTGATAGATATGATAAGATAATATTTTTGGTATTTTTATGATAAAGATGCAAAGTAAAATAAAAGGCAATAAAAATAACTAAGTATTGGAAGATAGACCCGGGGGCCATAGGTTTCACTAGTGGCTTCTCTCGAGAGCATAAGTATTCACTGTGGGTAGACAAATTACTGTTGAGCAATTGAAAGAATTGAGCATAGTTACAAGAATATCTAGGTATGATCATGTATATAGGCATCACGTCCGAGACAAGTACATCGACTCCTGCCTGCATCTACTACTATTACTCCACACATCGACCGCTATCCAGCATGCATCTAGAGTATTAAGTTCAAGAGAATAGAGTAACACTTTAAGCAAGATGACATGATGTAGAGGGATAAACTCATGCAATATGAAATAAACCCCATCTTGTTATCCTCAATGGCAACAATACAATACGTGCCTTGCTACCCCTACTGTCACTGGGAAAGGACACCGCAAGATTGAACCCAAAGCTAAGCACTTCTCCCATTGCAAGAAAGATCAATCTAGTAGGCCAAACCAAACTGATAATTCGAAGAGACTTGCAAAGATAACCAATCATACATAAAAGAATTCAGAGAAGATTCAAATATTGTTCATAGATAAACTTGATCATAAACCCACAATTCATCGGTCTCAACGAACACACCGTAAAAGAAGATTACATCGAATAGATCTCCACAAGAGAGGGGGAGAACTTTGTATTGTGATCCAGAAAGAGAGAAGAAGCCATCTAGATACTAACTATGGACCCATAGGTCTGAGGTAAACTACTCACACTTCATCGGAAGGGCTATGGTGTTGATGTAGAAGCCCTCCGTGATCGATGCCCCCTCTGGCGGAGCTCTGGAACAGGCCCCAGGATGGGATCTCATGGATACAGAAAGTTACGGCGGTGGAATTAGGGTTTTGGCTCCATATCTGGTAGTTTGGGGGTACGTAGGTATATATAGGAGGAAGGAGTACGTCGGTGAAGCAACAGGGGGCCCACGAGGGTGGAGGGCGCGCCCAGGGGGGTAGGCGTGCCCCCCTACCTCGTGGCCTCCTGGTTGGTGTCTTGACATAGGGTCCAAGTCCTCTGGATCATGTTCGTTCCGAAAATCACGTTCCCGAAGGTTTCATTCCGTTTGGACTCCGTTTGATATTCTTTTTCTGCGAAACCCTAAAATAGGCAAAAAAATCAATTCTGGGCTGGGCCTCCGGTTAATAGGTTAGTCCCAAAAAGAATATAAAAGTGTATAATAAAGCCCAATAATGTCCAAAACAGAATAATATAGCATGGAACAATCAAAAATTATAGATACATTGGAGACGTATCACAAGGCCTCCATTGTCAACATCTGCCAGTTTGCCCATGCAGCTTACCCACCGATCTCCATACCCAGGCCGCCCTGAGTTTCTTAGATGACGCCTGCCAAATGCCCCCTTTCCCATAGATCCCTATCCCCATCCCCATCCCCCACTCCAGAGCGTTGCAGCCTAAGCCCGGCTACGCTTCCCGTGGAGCTCGAGGAGCGACTGGCCCAAAAGAGGTGTATAGCGGTCTCTTCGCACAACGACGCCGAGGAAGCTGATGACCATTACTAGCAGAAGGTACTCAAGCAGCGGGCTAGAGTATGCGGGCATGTCTCGTCCACCGGCTATGACATCAAGGTCATCGACAACGACAGCCTGAGGTGGGCTATGTCACAGGTTAAGTGGCCCACACCCAACCCCTCGGGTTCAACCATCGTCGATCTCATCCATGGCCCCGCCGCTGATCTCCTCTCGCTCGTTGTCAACAATTTGCCATTCGACATCACCATCAAGCCCCTTTCGTCATTTCTAAAGGACACGTTCTGCGATGCTGGCTTGGGATCCACAGCTTCCAAGTCAGACCTCGTCGACGGCGACCACGAGGAGGGCTCCCTCTTCGGCTCTTCCAAGGGGAAAGAGCCCATCTGCTCTTCCAAGGGAAAGCGCCCGTCTGCGACATCAGGGAGGGCACCCTAGATCCATGCCCTTCCAAGGGGAAGGAGCCCATCTGCGACAACATGGAGCGCATCCAGGGTTCGTGCTCTTCCCACGGGAACGAGCCCATGTGTGACAAGTGAGGAAACCCATGATTTGTTTTTCCATGCCTCTTCACAGGGGTAAACCCATGATTTGTTTTGTCGAGTCCCTTTTGTAGTGTAGTGAGAATATGTCCAGTTTTAATTGATATATCTGGTTGTTTGCAGTATGCCTTGTTTATTTCAGTTGTTCACAATGTGATGCTTTATATGTGTAATTATATACTGTGTAGTACATTTCATCAATCCAGTTTTAAACATACCGATAGGAATTATTTGCTTGTTGTTAAGCCTGTTATAGCTAGCATATGCCTCTTTTAAAGTTTTTTTATTGTTCGGTTGTTTGTAGTTAGCATATGTCCAGTTTCAAATGCTATCTTTGGTTGTTCTTAGTATGCCTTGTTTATTCCAGTTATTCACAACGTGATGTTCTATATGTGCAAGTATGAACTGTTGTGCTTAACATGCTTCTCGATGTACCTACACAAGACAATTTTGGGAACGACTGTTGTTTTCCATCGAGGTTAGTTTCATCCCGTGGCTTATATCTGCTCACTGTTCAGGATGTCGGTAGCTGGTACCATATAGGCCGGCGGCTGATAAGGGACTAATCGGTGAATCGGACTTTTAACTGAATATATCTGCAACCCATTTATCGTTAGGTTAACTAGGGCCATATGTAATATATCTGAGGCTACATAGCAACATGCACTGTACTTAATGTCTAAATATGCAATCCTAGGCTACATAGTGCTACCTCTTGAGCATGCGTTGGTTTTCCCTTGAAGAGGAAAGGGTGACGCAGCAAAGTAGCGTAAGTATTTCCCTCAGTTTTGAGAACCAAGGTATCAATCCAGTAGGAGACTACACGCAAGTCGCCTAGTACCCGCAGAAACAATCAAGAGCCTCGCAACCAACGCGATAAAGGGGTTGTCAATCCCTTCACGATCACTTACAAAAGTGAGATTTAATAAAGATAATAAGATAAATATTTTTGGTGTTTTTGTTGTATAGATTGAAAAGTAAAGATTGCAAAACAAAATAAATAGTAAACTAGAATTGTAGATCGGAAACTTATATGATATAAAATAGACCCATGGGCCATAGGTTTCACTAGTGGCTTCTCTCATGATAGCAAGTATTACGGTGGGTGAACAAATTATTGTCGAGCAATTGATAGAAAAGAGCATAGTTATGAGAATATCTAGGCATGATTATGTAATATAGGCATCACGTCCGTGTTAAGTAGACCGAAACGATTCTGCATCTACTACTATTACACCACACATCGACCACTATCCAGCATGCATCTAGAGTATTAATTTCATAAGAACAGAGTAACGCTTTAGGCAATATGACATGATGTAGAGGGATAAACTCAATCAATATGATATAAACCCCATCTGTTTATCCTCGATGGCAACAATACAATACGTGCCTTGCTTCCCCTACTGTCACTGGGAAAGGACACCAGAAGATTGAACCCAAAGCTAAGCACTTCTCCCATTGCAAGAAAGATCAATCTAGTAGGCTAAAATAAACCGATAATTTGAAGAGACTTGCAAAGATATCAAATCATGCATATAAGAATTCAGAGAAGAATCAAATATTGTTCATAGATAAACTTGATCATAAATCCACAATTCATCGGATCTCGGCAAACACACCGCAAAAGAATATTACATCGAATAGATCTCCAAGAACATCGAGGAGAACTTTGTATTGAAGATCAAAGAGAGAGGAGAAGCCATATAGCTAATAACTATGGACCCGAAGGTCTGTGGTAAACTACTCACACATTATTGGGGAGGCTATGGTGTTGATGTAGAAGCCCTCCGTGATCGAACCCCCCTCCGGCAGATCGCCGGAAAAGGTCCCCGGATGGGATCTCACGGGTACAGAAGGTTGCGGCGGTGGAAAAGTGGTTTTGTGGCTCCCCTGGATGTTTTTAGGGTATAAGAGTATGTATAGGTGAAATAAGTACGTCGATGGAGCTACGAGGGGCCCACGAGGGTGGGGGCGCGCCCTCCTACCTCGTGGCCGCCTCGTTGCGTCTCTGACTTCCACTCCAAGTCTCCTAGATTGTGTTTGTTCCAAGAAAGATCCTCGCAAAGGTTTCGTTCCGTTTGGATTCCGTTTGATATTCCTTTTCTGTGAAACACTGAAATAGGCAAAAAAAACTGCAAATCGCACTGGGCCTCCGGTTAATAGGTTAGTCCCAAAAATAATATAAAAGTTCATATTAAAGCCCATTAAATATCCAAAAAAAGATAATATAATATCATGGAACAATAAAAAAATGTAGATACGTTGGAGACATATCACATAGCAACAAGGAAGAGTGTTACATTAATGTTCTAATGATGTGCAGATATACGTAGAAGAGCAGCAGCAACAACAACAACAACAACAACACAACCCTGTTTGGATACTCAACTTAGCTAGAGGTTAGAGTTAGTTTCTAGCTCATTACTAACCCTGAACTAACTCCATCCAAAGATTTGTTTGGATGGCATGGTTAGATTGACAATAAATGCACCAGGAGAACTAGCTCCAATTAGCACCTCTTGGGTTGGATAGTTTTTTTGGGTGGGTTATAGATGCAACTAGCTCAAACTAGCCCTCGTGTTTAGATATACTTTAGGGCTATTTGAGCCCGAACTAGCTCAAACTAACTGTAACCCCTGGATACAGTAGCAATTAACCAACCGATAATTTGTAAGAATGCACTAAACTCCTTCCAGTCCATAATATAAGATGTTAATTCTTCTAATATGTGAGTATATTGGATGTTATAAGATACTCCCTCCGTTCCTAAATATTTGCCTTTTTAGAGATTTCAAATGGACTACCACATACAGATGTATATAGACATATTATAAAAGAGTGTTGTGCTACATCATTGTGCAATTGTTGTTTAGCTTCTAATATTAACCTGGTGCTTTTAGGTACATATGTCATTGGTAAAGATCTGCGCTTCGACCCTTTCTGCGTATGGGGCAATGAGATATCAATGAACCAGCATCAAGTGAGGAAGCTGATAAAGATTGTTAGTAAAATGGGTCCAAAGATGGCAATTAAACTATTTGTTTACACTTTATCCAAGACAACGACGAACTGCGGGATGGTAAGTAAGAACTCTGCAGCCTTCTTTTTACTGCCCATAATGAGTTGTGTTAGATGATAATGTCTGAAACTTTTTTCCTTTGCAATGGTTGCCAAAGCAGTTTACTCAAGATTACCTCTCAAACTACATGATTGGTGGGCATGCAAAGGTTAAAGTATTTCTACCAGAACACGATGATTATCTAGAGGTTTTCATGAAGACCGTAAAGGATGGGCGGTCGGCCATCACAAGGGGTTGGACTAGAGTCGTGCGTGCCTTCTGCATGGAGGAGGGCACAATATGGGCTTTCTGCTTCACCTTGTTCAGCAACCAAAATATATTTTGCCTCTTTCTTTACCGTCTTTAATAGTACAAGTATACAACTGTGGTTCATCATTCTTTATTTGGTTCTTGTGTAATTATTGAACATATGTACCTATGAATCGAATAATGCATTGGTTGTTTGAACCTAATGGATATGAATAAAGCTATAGCCTACATTCAAATTCAAATCCAAATCCGGTACAATTTGGAAAAGCAGCAATTAAATTAGGGTGAAATTACGCTCTCCAGGTTGTTACGGCACACACGGTTTAAAAACACAAACGTTTGCGATATGCACCATAATCTGAGATGGTTCACAGAGAGGAAACATGTGCAAGCATGCACACAGTTGCCGTTTGCAAACCGTGTGCGATGTCAGACAATATCACAAACGGTGTGGGCAAACTAAACGTTTATGTTAGTTGCCTTATCATACACGATTCGCAACCATGAACTGTTTCTGATGAGGTATGCATCATAAACGTTGCACCACAGGATAGCATGTGCGATAGTTGTCGTGTACGACGATGTTACGACGGTCCGACGTTTCATAATCCTGTCCGACACTCGTATGAATATTAGCTAATCTTCTTAACGGTGAACCATTTGTGATGGGCCGCGCATCATACACGTTCTATAATAGTGAACCGTTTGTGATGGGCCACGCATCGTAAACGTAGCACCACAGAATACCGACTACGATGGCAATGCGAGCAGAAACGAGTAGGAATACTGTAGGGGCCCTATCCTCGACGGTTTCTGGGTCGTGTGGGAAGGACCCCCCCTATCGCCCACACTCACTTGGCGACGGCTCCAAATGCCGTCGCGGAAAGGGGTTAAAAACTGTTTGTTTAGGACCGACGCGCACCAGTGAATGCACATCATAATAAGCCTTGCAAGCAATGTGACTAATGAGTTAGTTGCGGGATGATGTATTACGGAATGAGTAAAGAGACTTGCTGGTAACGAGATTGAACTAGGTAACGTTAGATGACGATTTTGTATTATATGAGTTATGTGATTTGGTGACCCAATGTTGTTCAGAGTCCCGAATGAGTCACGGACATGATGAGGAGTCTCGAAATGGTCGAGAGGTAAAGATTCATATATAGGACGATAGTATTCGGACACCAGAAGTGTTTCGGGGGTACCGGGTACGTATCAGGTCACCGGAAGGGGTTCTGGGCACCCCCGGTGAAGATATGGGTCTTATTGGGCCAAGGGCAGGACAGACCAGCCCGTAAGGGGCTGGTGCGCCCCCATATGGGCCGGCCTAAGTGGAGAAAGGAAAAGGGGAGGAGGAAAGGAAATAGAGGGAATAGGATTCCCACTTCCTTTCCCCTCTCCCCTCTTTCCTTCCCCCTTCTGGAGATAAGGAAAGGCGGAGGCCGAATTAGAGGAGGCCCCCAAGTAGGATTCCTCCTACTTGGGGCGCCCCATGGCTATTCTCCTCCACCTCCCACCTAGAACACAAAACAAACATTGTTAGCCGTGTGCGGCGCCCCCCTCCATAGTTTACGCCTTCGGTCATATTCATGTTGTGCTTAGGCGAAGCCCTGCGCGGATCACTTCACCATCACCGTCACCATGCCGTCGTGCTGACGGAACTCTTCCTCGACACTTTTCTGGGTCAAAAATTTGAGGAACGTCATCGAGATGAACATGTGCAGAACTCGGAGGTGTCGTACATTCGGTGCTTGATCGGTCGGAACGAGAAGAAGTTCGACTACATCAACCGCGTTGTCAAACGCTTCCGCTTTCGGTGTACGTGGCCACACCCTCCCCCTCTCGTTGCTATGAATTTCCTAGATAGATCTTGGGTGATCGTAGAAATTTTTTGAAATTGCATTCTATGTTCCCCAACACTTCTAGCCACCAAACTTAGGGATTTGGAATGACATAAATGTTGTATTTCCAAAGGGCTCCAAATCAAGATATAATACCATAGGTGCATTGACATTGTTCATACAGTTCCAACGAGCCCAAGAACGTCAAATTCTGAGGTCGTATGGAGAATAACGTCAGTTTTACCAAAGAGTCCAGAGTGTACGACGGTCTAAGGTACGATCCAACTTGGTCCTACCAAGCCTAGACAAGCCCGAAAAATGTCAGATAAGACAAGATTATTCATCGGTTTCATCCCCGTTTATTCCCATGACTCCCATGGCTTCCAAGAGAGGTTTTGGAACAGTATTAGGCTCATCTAGATCCCTTGGATCGAAGGAGAAAAGTTACATCTATGGAGGAGGCTTTGGAGAGCCCTTATATATACCTCTTCAACCCTAGTTGTTGTCGTCATCACGTCATTCATTCAAGATTAATCTCATCTCTATTTCTTCTCAAGGCCAGCTCAATAGAAGAAGAAGGGCTAAGACAAGAGGAAAGAAGAGGAGGCTCCGCCACCGCATGCACCGGCCTCTGGGTTAGTGCCATCTTCATCACCACGCCACCTCCACAGGCATCCGCTTCGTAACCGCGCCGCCTCCATGAGCACCACCACCATCTCCACCGGCACTGCCATGCCTTCTTCCTTCAGCGGCTCGATGTCGGCTTGTAACTTGACCTTCTCTTTTATGTTTTTCCTTTACATGTTTGAGTAGCCGTATTTGTTCTCGGGGATATGGATGAACTATATATGATTAGAATTAAGTTACTTCAAGGGATTCAATATTTATTTTATGTTTGAGTTAATAGCCTTCGTGAATGTGGAGAGGAGGTCTCGCTCACACTTTTGCCTCGTTTCCATGAAGCACATTACCATCGTTGTTTTAGGTTAGGACGTTGAGCTAATTCGATGTGCCATTAAAAGCCTTGTTCCTCACCGCCTGCAACCGGAAGGGAAATAACAGAGAATCATTGGTGAGGCTGCGTCCATAGGGAAACCCTTAATTATCATACTGAAAACCAACGCGGGGAAACCACAGTAGTGATGTGTGTGGTATAATGTCTACCTAGAGTAGAACATATATTGTACACATATCAAACTGTGCACCTCCGGCTTGTAAGCGGTTGCTATTCGTCAGACGAGCAGATGAGCTTTGTTGATTACAATTAAAAAACACTTGTTATAAGAATGAGTACCTACTACCATATCTAAACAGTGAAAAATCATTGAAAAAGAAATGCGCCAGTGCGAGGGATCAAACACTACCCAAGCCACTTGTGAGGCTCCTTGTTCACCGAACGAGCTGATGAGCTTCAATGTTTAAATATGAAACACGAATAATAAGAACTAGTAGCAACAACCAAATATAAAACATTGTTTTGAATTTTGAAATCGGTTTATTTCTGTATTTTTCTTTAATAGTTTTTCTTTTTTGTTTCTTTTTATTCTAAAACAAATTTCAAATATTGCTAGCATTTTGAAAAATGTTCAAAATTTGTTCAGACTTTCAAAATTCTAAGCTTCTTTCAACAGGCTGTTTGCAATGTAAAAATTTGATTACATTTTTGAAAAAAAACAATTGGGAATTAAAAAATTGTTCGGATTTTCAAAAAATGTTCCCATTTTGAAAGAATGCTTGGAATTTCATAAATTGTTTGCGTTTTCAAAAGTTGCTTCTACTTTCAGAAAAAATCTTGTATTTTCAAAAATGTACGCAAGTGTAAATATTATTCGGTTTTGAGTCTGCTAAAAATCCCATATTATACCATTTTTTTACATTATGATTTTTTCAAAAAATGAACATAGTTTTGAAAAACCAAATAGTTTTTGAAAATGTGAATATTTTTGAATTTATGAACAAAATTTTAAAAACCCAAACAATTCATGAATACCGAAACAAATTTGAAAATATGAAGAATTTTGAATTTATGAAAAAATCAAAAGAACAAATATTATAAACATGAATAATTTTGGAAAAAACCGAACAAATTTCATAAATGCATTTTTAAAATTTATGAACAAAATTTGAAAAACCCAAATATTCTTGAAAAACATGAACATTTGTTGAAAACCCCATTTTTCAAATGCAATATTTTTGAATTTATGTAAAGAAATTGAAAAAAAATATTATTTGAAATTTTGAACCAATTTAAAAAAATCAAAAAGGAAACTACATACAAAAGAACTGAAAACAGGAAAAATTATAAAAATAAATAAACAAATGAAATCTGACTAAAAGAACAAATGGTGAGGAAACATCTAGAAGGTTCCCAAAATCAGGTTGTCGATGTGGTAAAGTGGCTCGGCCCATTGGTCATGCTTGATGGTTGTGATTGGCCGACAGTTGGACGCAAAGAGCGTCAAATAGGATTTTCCGTCGCGGCCATACGTGTTGGTGACATCTAGTTTTTTTAGAGGGAAGCGCCAGATGCAGCTGCTTGCCCGCGCTCCAAGCTTGGTCTAGAAAAGCCTCTCCGCCAATTCATAAGAATGGGCTTCCTCTTGGGCTCACTGCACCTTTCGCCCATAGCCTTTTTTGGGCTGAAAACTTCCCTCTGCCTTTTCCGGGATAAAAAAACATGGTTGATAATTAGATAATCCCACCTTGTCTCTTTACCCAAATTTTCCTCAAATTAATGTGTCTGTGAGTTTTCCCTCAAAAACAAATGTGTCTCTGAGTTGCCAAAAACAAGGGGCCTCCTCGAGAATCAATAAACAAAGATGTGAATAATTCAATTGGATTAAGAGAAGATCCCATTAATTAAATGTGAGATTGTGGGCTAGGAAGGAAAGAAATTAGAGAAGATCTCATTTTTTCTGAATCTTGACCCCTATTTAATAAATGGTACAGTAAAGGAATTGAAATTAAAAGAAGAAATAAATGGATGCAACAATTAGCCTACATGTGCAGGTGTATTTGTGCATAGTGGAGAAGCTTGGCAACTAACCAAACTCACCTCCTCGAGAATAATCTTTGCTTCTTTTGAATCTCCTGTTATAAATTTCGCTTTGCCATGTTTATATTATACTAACTAGTGCATGCTACAACATGATGACCAAACTCACCGCCTTGACTTATCATGTTATTCATAAATAGGTGAACAAGTAGTGACCATCATCGATGATGGTACAAAGAGGAAAAGACACAAACTCACCAGGGGTGTGTGAGAGTTTGTTTCTCTCATTGCAACGCATAGGCTTGTTTGCTAGCAATCAAAGTAAAAGGTTACCTAGTTTCAAAAAAAAGTAAAAGGTTACCTGAAACCAAACTATTGCTTGGAGCTAGTCAAGAATATCTGCATGGGCTTTCATTTCATGGTCCATTGACAATGGCAGGTGTCGGTGTCAAAACCGGCGGATCTCGGGTAGGGGGTCCCGAACTGTGCGTCTAAGGTCGATGATAACAGGAGACAAGGGACACGATGTTTACCCAGGTTCGGGCCCTCTCTATGGAGGTAATACCCTATGTCCTGCTTGATTGATATTGATGAATATGAGTATTACAAGAGTTGATCTACCTCGAGATCGTAATGGCTAAACCCTAGAGGTCTAGATTGTATGGCTATGATAATGAATCTCTCCTATCCGGACTAAGTCCTCCGGTTTATATATGTTGGGGATCATAGCAGAAATTTAAAATTTTCTACGCATCACCAAGATCAATCTATGGAGTCATCTAGCAACGAGAGAGAGGGAGTGCATCTTCACACCTTTGAAGATCGCTAAGCGGAAGCGTTCAAGAGAACGGGGTTGATGGATTCGTACTCGTCGTGATCCAAATCACCGATGATCCTAGCGCCGAACGGACGGCGCCTCCGCGTTCAACACACATACGGAACGGAGAGACGTCTCCTCCTTCTTGATCCAGCAAGGGGAGAGGAGAGGTTGATGGAGATCCAGCAGCACGACGGCGTGGTGGTGGAAGCGGCGGGATCTCGGCAGGGCTTCGCCAAGCACCAACGAGAGGGAGAGGTGTCACGGAGGGAGAGGGAGGCGCCAGGGACTTGGGTGCGGCTGCCCTCCCTCCCCCCACTATATATAGGACCCCTAGGGGGGCGCCGGCCCTAGGAGATCCAATCTCCAAGGGGGGACTTGCCCCCCAAGTCAGGTGGGGCGCCCCCCACCCCTAGGGTTTCCAACCCTAGGCGTAGGGGGAGGCCCATGGGGGGCACACCAGCCCACCAGGGGCTGGTTCCCCTCCCACTTCAGCCCATGGGGACCTCCGGGATAGGTGGCCCCACCCGGTGGACCCCCGGGACCCTTCCGGTGGTCCCGGTACAATACCGATTACCCCCGAAACTTTCCCGATGGCCGAAACTGGACTTCCTATATATAAATCTTCACCTCCGGACCATTCCGGAACTCCTCGTGACGTCCGAGATCTCATCCGGGACTCCGAACAACTTTCGGGTTACCGCATACTAATATCTCTACAACCCTAGCGTCACCGAACCTTAAGTGTGTAGACCCTATGGGTTCGGGAGACACGCAGACATGACCGAGACGAATCTCCGGTCAATAACCAACAGCGGGATCTGGATACCCATGTTGGCTCCCACATGTTCCACGATGATCTCATCGGATGAACCACGATGTCGAGGATTTAATCAATCCCGTATACAATTCCCTTTGTCTATCGGTACGATACTTGCCCGAGATTTGATCATCGGTATCCCGATACCTCGTTCAATCTCGTTACCAGCAAGTCTCTTTACTTGTTCCGTAACACATAATCCCGTGATCAACTCCTTGGTCACATTGTGCACATTATGATGATGTCCTACCGAGTGGGCCCAGAGATACCTCTCCGTTACACGGAGTGACAAACCCCAGTCTTGATTCGTGCCAACCCAACAGACACTTTTGGAGATACCCGTAGTGCACCTTTATAGCCACCTAGTTACGTTGTGACATTTGGTACACCCAAAGCATTCCTACGGTATCCGGGAGTTGCACAATCTCATGGTCTAAGGAAATGATACTTGACATTAGAAAAGCTTTAGCATACGAACTACACGATCTAGTGCTAGGCTTAGGATTGGGTCTTGTCCATCACATCATTCTCCTAATGATGTGATCCCCTTATCAAAGACATCCAATGTCCATGGTCAGGAAACCGTAACCATCTATTGATCAACGAGCTAGTCGACCAGATGCTTACTAGGGACATGGTGTTGTCTTTGTATCCACACATGTATCTAAGTTTCCTATCAATACAATTCTAGCATGGATAATAAACGATTATCATGAACAAGGAAATATAATAATAACTAATTTATTATTGCCTCTAGGGCATATTTCCAACAGTCTCCCACTTGAACTAGAGTCAATAATCCAGTTCACATCGCCATGTGATTAACACTCAAGGTCACATCCCCATGTGACTAACACCCAAAGAGTTTACTAGAGTCAATAATCTAGTTCACATTACCATGTGATTAACACTCAATGAGTTCTGGGTTTGATCATGTTATGCTTGTGAGAGATGTTATAGTCAACGGGTCTAAACCTTTAAGATCTGTGTGTGCTTTACAAATCTTTATGTCATCTTGTAGATGCAGCTACCACGCTCTATTTGGAGCTATTCCAAATAACTGTTCTACTATACGAATCCGTTTTACTACTCAGAATCATCCAGATTAGTGTCAAAGATTGCATCAGCGTAACCCTTTACGACGAACTCTTTTACCACCTCCATAATCGAGAAAATTCCTTAGTCCACTAATTACTAAGGATAAGTTCGACCGTTGTCATGTGATCCATTCCTGGATCACTCTTGTACCCCTTGACTGACTCATGGCAAGGCACACTTCAGGTGCGGTACACAGCATAGCATACTATAGAGCCTATGTCTAAAGCATAGGGGATGACCTTCGTCCTTTCTCTCTCTTCTGTCGTGGTCAGGTCTTGAGTCTTACTCAATACTCACACCTTGTAACACAGCCAAGAACTCCTTCTTTGCTGATCTATTTTGAACTCCTTCAAAATTTTGTCACATTATGTATTCATTTGAAAGTACTATTAAGCGTTTTTGATCTATCCTTATAGATCCTTATGCTCAATGTTCAAGTAGCTTAATCCAGGTTTTCCATTAAAAACACTTTTCAAATAACCCTGTATGCTTTCTAGAAATTCTACATCATTTCTGATCAACAATATGTTAACAACATATACCCATCAAAAATTCTATAGTGCTCCCACTCACTTCTGTGGAAATACAAGTTTCTCATAAACTTTGTATAAACCCAAAATCTTTGATCATCTCATCAAAGCGTACATTCCAACCCCGAGATGCTTACTCCAGTCCTTAGAAGGATTGTTGGAGCTTTGCATACTTGTTAGCATCTTTCAGGATTGACAAAATCTTCTGGTTGTATCACATACAACCTTTCCTCAAGAAAAAAACGTCGAGGAAACAATGTTTTGACATCCTATCTACAAGATTTCATAAATAATGTAGTAACTGCTAACATAATTCCAACAGACTCTTAGAATCGCTACGAGTGAGAAAGTCTCATCGTAGTCAACTCCTTGAACTTGTCGGGAAACATCTTAACGACAAGTCGAGCTTTCTTAATGGTGACACTTACCATCATTGTCTATCTTCCTTTTAAAATCCATCTGCACCCAACAGCCTTACGACCATCAAGTAGTTCTTTCAAAGTCTATACTTTGTTTTATACATGGATCCTCTCTCGGATTTTATGGCCTCGAGCCATTCGTCGGAATCTGGGCCCACCATCGCTTCTCCATAGCTCGTAGGTTCATTGTTGTCTAGCAACATGACTTCCAAGACAGGATTACGTACCACTCTGAAGTAGTATGCATCCTTGTCGACCTATGAGGTTTGGTAGTGACTTGATCCGAAGTTTCATGATCACTATCATAAGCTTCCACTTCAATTGGTGTAGGTGCCACATGAACAACTTCCTGTGCCCTGCTACATACTAGTTGAAGTGACGGTTCAATAACCTCATCAAGTCTCCACCATCCTCCCACTTAATTATTTCGAGAGAAACTTTTCCTCAAGAAAGGACCCGTTTCTAGAAACAATCACTTTTGCTTCCAGATCTGAAATAGGAGGTATAGCCAACTGTTTTGGGTATTCTATGAAGATGCATTTATCCACTTTGGGTTCGAGCTTATCAGCCTGAAACTTTTTCACATAAGCGTCGCAGCCCCAAACTTTTAAGAAACGACAGCTTAGGTTTCTCTAAACCATAGTTCATACGGTGTCGTCTCAACGTAATTGCGTGGTGCCCTATTTAAAGTGAATGCGGTTGTCTCTAATGCCTAACCCATAAACGATAGTGGTAATTTGACAAGAGACATCATGGTATGCACCATATCCAATAGGGTGCAGTTATGATGTTCGGACACACCATCACACTATGGTGTTCCAGGCGGTATTAGTTGTGAAACAATTTCCACAATGTCTTAATTGTGTGCCAAACTCGTAACTCAGATATTCATCTCTATGATCATATCATAGACATTTTATCCTCTTGTCACGACGATCTTCACTCTGAAATTACTTAAACCTTTCAATAATTCAGACTTGTGTTTCATCAAGTAAATATACTCAGCATCTACTCAAATCATATGTGAAGTAAGAACATAACGATATCCACTGCGTGCCTTAGCACTCATTGGACCGCACACATCAAAATGTATTACTTCCAACAAGTTGCTTTCTTGTTCCATCTTACTGAAAATGAGGTCTTTCAGTCATCTTGCCCATGTGGTATGATTTTCATGTCTCAAGTGATTCAAAATCAAGTGAGTCCAAACGATCCATCTGTATGGAGTTTCTTCATGCATATCTACCAATAGACATGGTTCGCATGTCTCAATCTTTTCAAAACGAGTGAGTCCAAAGATCCATCAACATGGAGCTTCTTCATGCGTTTTATACCAACATGACTCAAATGGAAGTGCCACAAGTATGTCGTACTACATTACAATCTTATATCTTTTGGCATGAACATGTGTATCACTACGATCGAGATTCAATAAACCATTTATTTTAGGTGCAAGACCATTGAAGGTATTATTCAAATAAACAGAGTAACCATTATTCTCCTTAAATGAATAACCGTATGGCGATAAACATAATCCAATCATGTCTATGCTCAACGCAAACACCAAATAACAATTATTTCGGTTTAACACCAATCCCGATGGTAGAGGGAGCGTGCGATGTTTGATCATATCAACCTTGGAAACACTTCCAACACATATCATCATCTCACCTTTAGCTAGTCTCCGCAGCCTTTTATTTCGAGTTACTAACACTTAGCAACCGAACTGGCATTTATTACCCTGGTGCTACTAGGAGTACTAGTAAAGTACACAATAATATAACGTATATCCAAAATACTTCTGTCAACCTTGCCAGCCTTCTCATCTACCAAGTATCTAGGGTAGTTCTGCTTTAGTGACCGTTCCCCTCATTATAGAAGCACTTAGTCTCGGGTTTGGTTCAACCTTGGGTTTCTTCACTAGAGCAGCAACTGATTTGTCGTCTCATGAAGTATCCCTTCTTTCCCTTGCCCTTCTTCAAACTAGTGGTTTAACCATCAACAATTGATGCTCCTACTTGATTTCTACTTTTGCGGTGTCAAACATCGCGAGTTGCTCAAGGATCATCATGTCTATCCCTGATATGTTATAGTTCATCACGAAGCTCCAATAGCTTGGTGGCAGTGACTATGGAGAACCATCACTATCTCATCTGGAAGATTAACTCCCACTCGATTCAAGCGATTGTAGTACTCAGACAATATGAGCACATGCTCAACGATTGAGCTTTTCTCCCTTAGTTTGCAGGCTTAAGAAACTTGTCAGAGGTCTCATACCTCTCGACGTGGGCACTAGTCTGAAATTCCAATTTCAGTCTTTGGAACATCTCATATGTTCTGCAACGTTTCAAAAACGTCTTTGGTGCCACAATTCTAAACCGTTAGTATTGCGCACTGAACTATCACGTAGTCATCAACGTGTATGTCACATGTTTCCCAACATCTACAGACGATGCTCGAGGTTCAACACACTGAGCGGTGCATTAAGGACATAACCCTTCTGTGCAGCAATGAGGACAATCCTCAGTTCACGGACCCAGTCCGCATAATTGCTACTGTCAACTCTCAACTAAATTTTCTCTAGGAACATATCTAAAACAGTAGAACCAAAGCGTGAGCTACGACATGATTTGCAAAGACCTTTTGACTATGTTCATGATAATTAAGTTCATCTAATCAAATTATTCAATGAACTCCCACTTAGATAGACATCCCTCTAGTCATCTAAGTGATACATGATCCGAGTCAACTAGGCCGTGTCCGATCATCACGTGAGACGGACTTGTCATCATCGGTGAACATCTTCATGTTGATCGTATCCACTATATGACTCATGTTCGACCTTTCGGTCTTCCGTGTTCCGAGGCCATGTCTGTACATGCTAGGCTCGTCAAGTTAACCTAAGTGTATTGCGTGTGTAAATCTGGCTTACACCCGTTGTATGCGAACGTTAGAACCTATCACACCCGATCATCACGTGGTGCTTCGGAACAACGAACCTTAGCAACGGTGCACAGTTAGGGGGAACACAATTCTTGATATTTTAATGAGGGATCATCTTATTTATGCTACCGTCGTTCTAAGCAAATAAGATGTAAAAACATGACAAACATCACATGCAAATCATAAAGTGACATGATATGGCCAATATCATCTTGCGCCTTTGATCTCCATCTTCGAGGCGCGGCATGAACACCATCGTCACCGGCATGACACCATGATCTCCATCATCATGATCTCCATCATCGTGTCTTCATGAAGTTGCCTCGCCAACTATTACTTCTACTACTATGGCTAACGGTTAGCAATAAAGTAAAGTAATTACATGGCGTTTTCATTGACACACAGGTCATAAATAAATTAAGACAACTCCTATGGCTCCTGCCGGTTGTCATACTCATCGACATGCAAGTCGTGATTCCTATTACAAGAACATGATCAATCTCATACATCACATATATCATTCATCACATCCTTTTGGCCATATCACATCACATAGCATACCCTGCAAAAACAAGTTAGACGTCCTCTAATTGTTGTTGCATGTTTTACATGGCTGCTATGGGTTTCTAGCAAGAACGTTTCTTACCTACGCAAAACCACAACGGTGATATGCCAATTTGTATTTACCCTTCATAAGGACCCTTTTCATCGAATCCGATCTGACTAAAGTGGGAGAGACAGACACCCGCCAGCCACCTTATGCATCAAGTGCATGTCAGTCGGTGGAACCTATCTCACGTAAGTGTACGTGTAAGGTCGGTTCGGGCCGCTTCATCCCACAATGCCGCCAAATCAAGATAAGACTAGTAACGGCAAGCAAATTGAACAAATCATCGCCCACAACTACTTTGTGTTCTACTCGTGCATAGAATCTACGCATAAACCTGGCTCTGATACCACTGTTGGGGATCGTAGCAGAAATTTAAAATTTTCTACGCATCACCAAGATCAATCTATGGAGTCATCTAGCAACGAGAGAGAGGGAGTGCATCTTCATACCCTTGAAGATCGCTAAGCAGAAGCGTTCAAGAGAACGGGGTTGATGGAGTCGTACTCGTCGTGATCCAAATCACCGATGATCCTAGCACCGAACGGACAGCACCTCCGCGTTCAAGACACGTACGGAACGGAGAGACGTCTCCTCCTTCATGATCCAGCAAGGGGAGAGGAGAGGTTGATGGAGATCCAGCAGCACGACGGCGTGGTGATGGAAGCAGCGGGATCTCGGCAGGGCTTCGCCAAGCACCAACGAGAGGGAGAGGTGTCACGGAGGGAGAGGGAGGCGCCAGGGACTTGGGTGCGGCTGCCCTCCCCCCCACTATATATAGGACCCCTAGGGGGGCGCCGGCCCTAGGAGATCCAATCTCCAAGGGGGGACTTGCCCCCCAAGTCAGGTGGGGCGCCCCCCACCCCTAGGGTTTCCAACCCTAGGCGTAGGGGGAGGCCCATGGGGGGCACACCAGCCCACCAGGGGCTGGTTCCCCTCCCACTTCAGCCCATGGGGCCCTCCAGGATAGGTGGCCCCACCCGGTGGACCCCCGGGACCCTTCCAATGGTCCCGGTACAATATCGATTACCCCCGAAACATTCCCGATGGCCGAAACTGGACTTCCTATATATAAATCTTCACCTCCGGACCATTCCGGAACTCCTCGTGACATCCGGGATCTCATCCGAGACTCCGAACAACTTTCGGGTTACCGCATACTAATATCTCTACAACCCTAGCGTCACTGAACCTTAAGTGTGTAGACCCTACGGGTTCGGGAGACACGCAGACATGACCGAGACGACTCTCCGGTCAATAACCAACAGCGGGATCTGGATACCCATGTTGGCTCCCACATGTTCCACGATGATCTCATCGGATGAACCACGATGTCGAGGATTTAATTAATCCCGTATACAATTCCCTTTGTCTATCGGTACGATACTTGCCCGAGATTTGATCGTTGGTATCCCGATACCTCGTTCAATCTCGTTATCGGCAAGTCTCTTTACTCGTTCCGTAACACATCATCCCGTGATCAACTCCTTGGTCACATTGTGCACATTATGATGATGTCCTACCAAGTGGGCCCAGAGATACCTCTCCCTTACACGAAGTGACAAATCCCAGTCTCGATTCGTGCCAACCCAACAGACACTTTCGGAGATACCCACAGTGCACCTTTATAGCCACCCAGTTATGTTGTGACATTTGGTACACCCAAAGCATTCCTACGGTATCCGGGAGTTGCACAATCTCATGGTCTAAGGAAATGATACTTGACATTAGAAAAGCTTTAGCATACGAACTACACGATCTTGTGCTAGGCTTAGGATTGGGTCTTGTCCATCACATCATTCTCCTAATGATGTGATCCCGTTATCAACGACATCCAATGTCCATGGTCAGGAAACTGTAACCATCTATTGATCAACAAGCTAGTCAACTAGAGGCTTACTAGGGGCATGGTGTTGTCTATGTATCCACACATGTATCTGAGTTTCCTATCAATACAATTCTAGCATGGATAATAAACGATTATCATGAACAAGGAAATATAATAATAACTAATTTATTATTGCCTCTAGGGCATATTTCCAACAATATAGACACCGGGAGGATCTAGGGTAACATAAGGTTGGTTACAAAGAAAGGAATCTACATATTCGATGTCGAGCTTGCCTTCCACGCCAAGGAGAGTCCCATCCGGACACGGGTGCAGTCTTCGGTCTTCGTATCTTCACAACCCATCAGTCCGGCCCATGGCCAACAGGCCGGACGCCCGAGGACCCCTTAGTCCAGGACTCCCACAGTATCCCGTGAACCTGGCTTCAATGACAAGGTATCCGGCGTGTAGTGCTGTCTTCGGCATTGCAAGGCGGGTTCCTCCTTCCGAACTCCAAAATAGTCTTCGGACGAATTGATTGTGTCCGGACCTGTAACACACACACACCACACACAACCGTAGAGAGAATATAATAACACACGAGTCCAAACCACTGACAACTTTTACAACATGACATCACGTCCATCCGGTCATAATTTCGAACCGTTTTTTGCCTGCCGCTCCATGTTTCGAGACGCGGTTGCCATTGGCACGTCTTGTCAAAGCAGAGATCTTGTCCCCTTATTACGGGATTCTCATCAATATGGCGTGGGTAACCCAACCATGCCGTTTACACAGCCCTTGGGAACAGGCGAATTTTGAGGCGAGTGGGGTGGCGTTCAATATTCACTGCCTTTATAAGGAGATAAGATTCCTCCTTCTTCCCCCACGCCTTCTTCCTGCCTTTCCACTCTTGAGCTCCAGAGCCCAAGTTCTCGTCTGTTTCCCACTCGAGAAAGCACTCAACCATGTCCGGATCCGGAGGCCAAGGCAAGTGGATGGCTTCCTCCGTCAAGGAGGAGGACATTGCCGAGCTTCGGGCGGCCGGGTACCTGGCGAAGGAAATCGCCCACCGTCTTCCAGCCCAAGGACAAATCATTCCCACGCCGAAGCCCAACGAGAGGGTAGTGTTCCTCCCCCATTTCCTCTGTGGGCTAGGGTTTCCACTCCATCCCTTCGTCCGCGGGATAATGTTTACGGGATAGACTTCCACGATCTATCCCCGAACTCCTTCCTCAATATCCCGGCATTCATCGTCATGTGCGAGGCCTTCCTCCGCATCCAACCCCACTTCAGGTTGTGGCTCAAAACTTTTAACGTGAAGCCCAAGGTGGTGGATGGACAACACGTAGAGTGTGGGGGCGCCATGCTGAGCAAGCTCACCAATGTCTCTTCGCCAAAAGGCACATTCGTGGAGTCTGTCAAGGAATGGCAGAAACAATGGTTCTACATCACTGAACCCCGCAGTGCCACCTGGGCCGCGTTCAACTCCGGCGCTCCCGTGCGACTCACCTCCTGGGTCGAGAAGAGCCTGAACTGGTGTTCGTCAAATGAGCTGAATGCGCTGCAAACGCGCATTCAAAGCATGATCGATATGGACATCAAGCTTGTCGACGTAATCCAAGTGATGTTGGTGCGCCGGATCCTCCCCTGCCAAAGCCGAAGCCGCCCTCTATGGGATTTCAACCCGAAAAATCACCACACCTTGGAAAGGCTCTTCGAAACAGCTCACGAAGATGCCTGGAAGTTGCTCTTCAAAGGCAACGAGATACCGCTGGCCACAGATTCGGACCGTGGTCACGACATAAATCACCTCCCCAACGAAGTATGTTATTTTCAACACATCCCCTGCTTGCTTGTTTCAAGGGTGATATCTAAGCTTTTATTATCATTGCTTTTTCAGTACTGGTTGAAGAAGGCGAAGCAGATCCGGTGTCCGGCTCCCCTGCTTGAAGAACTAGTCATCCCGCATTTAGCGAAGATGCTGGAGCCGACGCCTTATAAGGCACCAGAGAAGAAGGCCACAGCAAAGGCCAAGGGGGTCCGGAGTGGCCCCCGCCGTAAGGGTACTTTGCACATGATGTCCGAAGACAAGACCATTGCCCTACCGCCGAAGACGACGAGGATGAGGAGGAGGAGGAAAGCGACTCTCCCCCTGATGGGGGAGGGGGGAGAAGAGGGCGGCCTCCACAACTCTGGAGGCGGATGCGCCCAATAAGGGGAGGGGCTCCCTTGCGGATAACTCCGCATGGGACATCGACAACAGTCCGGAGAGACGCCCCCGCGCTAAGCCTCGGGCCGCATCGTAAGTACTAAGACTTGTATCCACCCATAAAGATTCTCCTCCTCACTGCATTGACATGATTGGTTATGTTTGTTGTAGTCCAGCCCACAACAGCTCCCCGCGATCCTCATCAGGAGGCTCGCTGGATTCCCAGGCGATGGCCAGCGATTCACCGCCAGCCGCTCACTCCCCCAAGGCCAAGGATGATGCGGAGGTGCTGTCTCGGAGGACTGTTCCAGGAAGGGAGAGGCTCAGGAGGCGCCAGAAGGCGAAACCCCCGTCGCCGGACACCAAGGGGAATCAACCCCCATGGAGACTGGTGGGGAGGGCCGTACTTAGTTTAACTCTTAGTCAAACTCAATTCCGGAGACCGAGTCTGCTCTAGAATCCTGCATGCGACCTCCTTTGGAAGAAGGGGGGTGCATGTTCCCCCGGTGACCCCTGTCCACCCAGGGGCACCGGATAATCTGCTGGAAGTTCTGCAAGGCGCTTCCATTGTGGATGAGCACCGTGTCCTTATGGGCACGGTAATTGAAAGGGTTCAGTCCACCAAGAGCGGACTAACTGAAGCCTGCAGCAGCTTGTTAATAGGTTTTGAGGTAAGCAGCGCAAAAAAGGAGAAAATCCCAATATAGATAGTAGCCCCTGAGGCACTGTCTGGTGTTTGAAAAGAAAAAACTAGACAGAGGATCAATCTCCTATTGCAGGAAACTAACTGAATTTGTCTGAAATGTATGCGCAGGTGTCACTGTTGGCCGCGGCCTCGCATATTGCCGAAGTCTTTGGACTGAAGCAGAAACTGGCGGAGGCCGAGGAGGAGCTGGGCCAGGTAAAGAAGTAGCTCCAGGAAAAACAAGGTAAGCAATAACCTGTTATGGATTCGAAAAAGGAGAAAATGATATGCAATGACCGAAATACCATGACGTGAACAGGGGCGACGACCGGGGTCGAGGCCCTGAAAGCGGCCCTAGTCGAAGCCGAAGGGAAGGTTGTCAAGAAGCAGGCCGCCCGTAAGAGGCTCAAGGACTGGGTCAACGAAGTACAACAGGAGCTCCAGGACGCGGTGAGGAAGTGCGAGACCTTGGAGCACAATACGTCGGCTCCAGAGGCCGAACTTGCCAAGGCTAGTAAGAGTGCGGAGGCAGCCTGGATTGAAGCCTAGGATGCCCTCCATGAGATCCAGGAGGCTAGGAAGATCACGGTGGGTAAGGCATTCAATATGCAAAGCAGGAGTGTGAAGAGGAAATTTATTTTACTAACCCGGATTCGGAGTTCTCCAGGGGCCTTTGCTGATCTGCCACGCAGTGTGACCGACGCTGCAGAGTTCTTCCAAGCTGAAGAAGGAGGCTCTACGGAGAAGCTGTTCTGGTCGCAATATTGCGTGCCAGAACATCCGGTACCCCTCAGCGATCAGCTGAAACAACTGGTCGAGCTGCATAGGGTGGCCGAACTGGCCATGAAGGATATGATAATCCGGTTGTGGCCAGCCGAAGCTATTCCCAGCAGCTACTTCGGCCTCGTCAAGAAGCTGGTGGATGCCTGTTCTTGATTAGATGTCATCAAGCGGTCCGTCTGCATCAAGAGCGCGTGTATGGCCTTCTCTTATTGCAAGGTCTGGTGGGCGAAGCTGGACGCTGTCAAGCTAGTGACCGGGGGGCCGCCGGAGGGCAAGCAGCACCGCACACCTGAGCGGTACTTCGGTGATGTCTTAGAGGGGCCTCGCATCGTTGCGGATCATTGTGCAAAGGACACCATCTTTGAATGAATGCGTTCAAGCTCCCTCTGCCTTGTATGATAGAACAAAGTGTTTATGCAATATAATGCTTGTTATGTTTTTAGATTTTTTACTTCCTGTGCGGCCGTGTTGTATGAAATCTGAGGGTTAACCAGTCGTCGGCTTCTGCCCCCATGTAGGTAGTACGGGGTGTTCGGGATGGAATCTAAACAATCTTGATCCAATTAAATGGTCCTTGAAGGAGTTGTTTAGCGCAACGAATCAGGCAACCAGACTACGCGGCTGTAACGCCCTCACTTAGCCATAGGAGTGCGACAATAAAAACATGGGCGCAGCCCCTAGTATCCGAACTAGAGTGCTATAAGCGTCTGATCGGGAAGTACCAATCCTTCGCATAATGTGGAAGAAATCTTCAACGATTTGCAACCTCCGAACAGCTGACCAGCTCTCGCCGCATCATGACAGTCTGTTTTCGGCTTTCTCTACTGAGGTGCTCCTTTGGATAAACCAAGGCACAATCGCAGTAGTTCTCCCTTTACTACCTTAGCCGATATAGCGGAACGTAAGGTAGCAAGCACAGGAGCCGGGCAACCCAACTATTGACCAAAGACATGATTCGGAGCCAATGCGTATAATGCTAAATTCGGGGTGCCGAACTATACTTATAAAAAGTGTTCGGACTTTTGTTGCCATAGTGTGGGGTGATGTGCAGCCCCTGGTGAACCAGAAACGTACCAAAGTGTACGGGTGCTACCTGATAGGGTTATCTATAGGGGAGTTGAAAAAAAAGAAAGAAAACAGAAAAGGTACGAAGGTAAAAAGCTGGAGTCCTACAGCTCCAGCCGCAGACTGTTCTCATTGTAATTTAATTAGTATGTCAAGGCGCATTGATACAGGTAGTGCGATAAGCAACATGCTATTTGACATGCCGAAACCAAGGGAGAGCTGCATGTGGGTCCTGAAAAACAGGTAGAGTTATCGTTAACGGAATCACCTAAAAAGTCCCCTATATGTGTGCGTTTCTCGCCGTCTTGGTGTGTTTATCATTCAAGAGGACCGATGACCAGACCACCAAATGGTGCCTGTGGGATTGAGACCTGAAAAGGAAACAAGTAAAAGTGAAAGTATGTGTGTATCTGATGTCGGTTGAGCCGTACTACGGACCACAAGCTAGCTATGCCTCCGTCGATGCCCATGGGATTTTGAGTGCGTAGTTATGTACGCGCGGTACAAATGCCACCACCTGATTGGAACTACAACGGAGGCCGGATTGCTAGTCGAGCTCCTGACGAGCCAGGCTCTCCTGCTACAGAGTAGTTCAGACCCTCTTAACGGTGTCCGTGGGCTCGGCAGCCGAATTAAGGTTCTGCTTGAGAAGGCCGCTCTGTACTTCTATTGCTAAGGCAGCTGTGTGCTCTTTTGTACGGAGGGAGCATTCCGCATTTCCGTTGACTGTTATGATGCCCTGTGGACCGGGCATCTTACGCTTGAGATAAGCATAGTGTGGTACTGTGTTTAATTGAGCGAACGCAGTTCGTCCGAGCAGTGCGTGATAGCCGCTGCGGAAAGGGACGATATCGAAGATTAACTCCTCGCTTCGGAAGTTGTCTGGAGATCCAAAGACAACCTCTAGTGTGATTGAGCTCATATAGCAGGCCTCTACACCTAGTATGACTCCTTTGAAGGTAGTCCTGGAGGGCTTGATCCGAGATGGGTTAATGCCCATTTTTCGCCCTGAATCCTGATAGAGCAGATTAAGGCTGCTACCTCCGTCCATAAGGACACGAGTCAAGTGGAACCCATCAATTATTGGGTCTAGGACAAGTGCAGCTGAGCCACCGTGACGGATACTGGTCGGATGATCCCGACGATCAAAGGTGATCGGGCATGATGACCATGGATTAAATTTTGGGGCGACTGGCTCTATCCCGTAGACGTCCCTAAGCGCACGCTTGCGCTCCCTCTTGGGGATGTGGGTAGCGTATATCATGTTCACCATTTTGACCTGAGGGGGAAACTTCTTATGTCCCCATGTGTTTGGCTGCTGGGGCTCTTTGTCATCGTCTTCGCTTTGCAATCCCTTTTCCCTGTTCTCGGCGTTTAATTTGCCGGCCTATTTAAAAACCCAGTAATCTCTATTTGTATGATTGGGTGGTTTGTCTGGGGTGCCATGAATCTGGCACAGACGATCAAGTATGCGGTCCAAGCTGGTTGGGCCTGAATTGTTCTTTTGGAATGGCTTCTTTCGCTGACCGGACTTCGAGCCCCTGAATCCGGCATTGACTATCGTGTCCTCGGTGTTATCACTGTTGTTTCGGCGTTTGTATCTGTTGTGTCGAGACTTGTCTTTGCTAGTTTTAGCTTCAGGGGTGCCGGCGTCGCTTGCATTGCTTTTGCTACGGGCCAACCAATTGTCCTCGCCCGCACAAAAGTGGGCCATGAGTGCCATGAGGGCTGCCATGGTTTTTGGCTTTTCTTGGCCGAGGTGGCGAGCGAGCCATTAGTCGCGGATGCTGTGTTTGAAGGCTGCTAGGGCTTCGGCATCTAGACAATCGACGATTTGGTTCTTTTTAGTTGAGAACCTAGTCTAGAATTTCCTGGCGGACTCTCCGGGCTGTTGAACTATGTGGCTTAAGTCACCAGCGTCCGGAGGTCGAACATATGTACCTTGGAAGTTATCGAGGAAGGCCTCTTCCAAGTCCTCCCAGCTGCCAATAGAATTTGCAGGCAGACTATTGAGGCAGTGCCGAGCTGGCCCCTTAAGCTTTAAAGGGAGGTATTTGATGGCGTGGAGGTCATCGCCGTGGGCCATATGAATGTGGAGAATGAAGTCTTCGATCCACACCGCAGGGTCCGTGGTTCCATCGTATGATTCTATATTCACGGGTTTGAACCCTTCTGGGAATTCATGATCCAGGACCTGATCGGTGAAGCAATGAGGGTGTGCGGCACCTCTATATCGAGTCGTATCGCGATGTAGCTCTGATGGAGTCCATCTGCGGTTTTCAGCCCGCGCATGACTAAATTTGTCACGTCCGAATAGGTGGCCGTCATCGCGTGTCGAGGCACGTCCTCGCGATCCATAGATTGATCTAGTATGTCATGCTTTATTGTTCAGGTTTTGCCGGAGGTCATATGAGTGACCGTGGGCTAATTTGCCTCTACCTGTGCGCTGAGGCGGGGCTGGCCGGTGTTCGGCGTCAGTTGCCATTTTGTCTCGACCACGTGGTGGTCGGTCAGCCGCATTGTACGATGGAGGTATGTATTCCAGCGCCTCCTCGTCAAACTGAGGTAGCAATTTGCGCTTTGGGTAGCTTTTGGTTGGGCGCTTGAGGCCGTATTCTTCGGCTGCTAGGACATCGGTCCATTTATGATTGAGCAGATCTTGGTCAGCTTGAAGCTACTGCTGCTTATTTTTCAGGCTCCTTGAAGTGGCAATTAGCTGGCGCTTGAAGCGCTCCTGCTCAAGAGGTTCCTCAGGCACGATGAAATACTCGGTGCCAAGGCTCACCTCGTCCTCGGAGAGCGGAAGGTAATTATCATCCTACGAATCTTCGTGCGTGGCCTATTTACCGGGGCTAACCTGCCCACCTTCCCGTTGTATCGACGTGGTCTTCGTTGTCTTCGGCACCTTCTGGAGTATTATCTTCTCCTGTGCCGGTGTTGCTGTCTTTACTGCAGCGTGACTTAGAGCAGCGCCGCTGACGCTGGCGCTTGGACTGTATTTCAGAAGGTTTATCCTCAGCTGGATCTTCCTTGTCCTCGCTGTTGTTCTCCTTTGGTGCATCCACCATGTATACGTCATACGACAAAGTGGCCGTCCAGCGTCCAGTGAACGGCGGGTTCTGGGCCTCTTCTTCTTCGGCATCATCTTCCATACCGTCGATGTCTTCGGAGTCGTAATAAAGTTTGTTGGTCAAATCCTCGACCATGGCTATGAAGTGGGTGGCGGGTGGGAAGCAAAATTCTCCACCGTTAGCCCCTAGTTTGGGCCGGATATAGTTCGGCTGTGAGTCCTCTGCCAAGGACAGGTTTTTTAATGAGTTTAGCACACCGCCCAAAGGCGAGTGCTGGAAGATGTCTGCGGCGCTGAATTCGAAGATCGACAAACGATCAAGCTCGGCGTCCGCGGGCTCACGTGGTTCGGAACTTATGACCAGAGATGAGTCCGGAGTTTCGCTGACAAAAACACCGTGAGAGGTTAAGTCTATGTGCGGCTCCAACACCATGGAATCTGTGGCCTTCGTAGTGGGTTGATCCTCCCGTCCTAGGATGGCGCAGCTTGCTCCGGATCTAGGGCCAGAGCGGTTACAGGAGCAATCTCCTAGATGCGGCCAAATGACAGATTTAGGTCATGATCATCGGGGTGACCGAGAGCGGCTACCGCGGTCTCGAATCTGATGAAGATCAAGTCTCCACGGATGTCTGCAACGTAGTTCAAGCTCCAAAATTTGACCTGATGGCCAGGGGCGTAGCTTTCGATCTGCTCCAGATGGCCAAACGAGTTGGCCCGCAGTGCGAAGCCACGGAACACGAAGATCTGTCTGGGGAGGAAAGTTTCTCCTTGGACAGCATCATTATTGACGATCGAAGGGGCCATCAAACCTTTTGGCGACAGTACAGTGGAACTCTCAATGAAAGCACCAATGTCGGTGTCAAAACCGGCGGATCTTGGGTAGGGGGTCCCGAACTGTGCGTCTAAGGTCGATGGTAACAGGAGACAAGGGACACGATGTTTACCCAGGTTCGGGCCCTCTCTATGGAGGTAATACCCTACGTCCTGCTTGATTGATATTGATGAATATGAGTATTACAAGAGTTGATCTACCTCGAGATCGTAATGGCTAAACCCTAGAGGTCTAGCTTGTATGGCTATCATAATGAATCTCTCCTATCCGGACTAAGTCCTCCGGTTTATATAAACACCGGGAGGATCTAGGGTTACATAAGGTCGGTTACAAAGAAAGGAATCTACATATTCGACGCCGATCTTGCCTTCCACGCCAAGGAGAGTCCCATCCAGACACGGGTGCAGTCTTCAGTCTTCGTATCTTCACAGCCCATCAGTCTGGCCCATGGCCAACAGGCCGGACGCCCGAGGACCCCTTAGTCCAGGACTCTCTCAGCAGGCCCCTTGTGTTATGAATAGCAAGGAACGGGTCTTGATGTACATAATAACGAAAAGCATCATCTTAGAATCTCACGAGGGGATAATAAACTAGAGACCTCCTAATCGGCGCCTTTTGCGCGGTTAGGAGTTTTGTCGGACAAGTGCCCTCAACCATGGGCTGGCCCATTCACATGGAGACGCAAAATAAAAAATTTGGTTTGCCCAATCAACGGTTGACTAGCTGAAAAAAAGTTGATCGGTCAATTGTTGACTTTTGAAATAAAAATGCAAGAAAAAACAAAATTTAAAAAATAAACAAAGATCAGGAATTCAAAAAAGTTCACGGGTTTGTAAAAATATAAGAATTCAAAAAAGGATTACGGATTTTTAAAAAATCATGGGTTTTAATAAAGATCATTTATTTTGAAAAATGATCACAACATTTGAAAAGGAAATCATAATTTGGGAAAAGAACACGGATTTATAAAAGTTAGAAAATTGAAAAAAAAGGTTCATGGATCTGTGAAAAAGTTCATGAATTTGAAATGAAAAAAATAAAACTAAAACTAAAAAGGAAAACATGATAAATAAAATGAGAAAACAGGTAAAACCCCATGTAGTGCGCC
This sequence comes from Triticum urartu, assembly GCF_056163025.1. NCBI lineage: Eukaryota > Viridiplantae > Streptophyta > Magnoliopsida > Poales > Poaceae > Triticum > Triticum urartu. The sequence goes on along the minus strand of NC_141879.1, from coordinate 459,001,669 downwards.
GTGGAATAGGAACTTGGGATAAACTAGTGGTGAACTTGGCACGAACTTGGGGATCTTGCATGGCCTGAATAGCACCATCAGGATCAAGCGGTAGTATGTTGTGAGGATGCAACTTTTTCTTCTCCAGAATCAACAACAATAATAGCGGGGTGAAGCTTGGGTCTGACCAACAGGTCTGAAATAATTCAACCGGATTATCATTACATTCAGTCAGCGCCTAATGACGAAGCTATGTTGAGGGTAGGGGGCCATTGCCCCCTCCCCCAATCCACATGAATCTGTACTAAGGCACATGAATTTATTTATTTTGGCCGATATTTAGTTTTGATGAGTAGATTTGGCTTACTATTATCTAGAAATTACTGCTGCTAAATAGATTTGGCTTAGTATTGTGTAGATAACAAACCACTTTTAGAACTTATCTCTTGATCGGTTTCTGTTTCATGTGGAACAGTTTTTTTAATGACGTCGTCATGAACAGCTTAATTTCTCTCTCTTGTGGAACATATTTTCTCTCTTTAGGACCTCACGCAAGAAATTTATGGTCTGACGTGCCTTTGTGAGATGAGCACTGAGCAAACACAAAACCATAGTAGGGGTTAGGCAAGACATTTAGCGTGCGAGTTGTGCACGTCAAGAAAGAAATCAGTAGCACCTATGGGTCATCCTCGAGCGGCTGGTTGTACATGTTGTAGCAATGCTTACAGAAAATCTCGATTTCGAGAGCATCGGACATGTGCTTAATACTTTCCTTCGTGGCGTTGTTTTTCCTTGCAAGAATGATAAGTCAAATAGTCAAGCAGTTGATATTGTATATACGTTCCACAGAAAATCAGGTACCCGGAGTGGCAGGAGAAGTGTCGAGCAAGGTAGAATGGATGTGGGTACACGCGAGAGTGTCAGGTCATCATTACATTCTGCTTACGCCTAGCGGATGAGCTATGTTGAGGCCAGTGGGGCCTTGGAGAAAACTCTGAAGAAAATTTTATTTGAAGGGCCTAGATGACACAAAAATTAGCCTTTTCCTCGCTGATATTTGTCATTTGCGTTTCGCCCGCAATGGTTTTTGTCTAACTCCGTCACTGCCTGCGCTCCCGTCCACATGATGATTGGCTAGCCACGCATTCCCGATATGGTAAGTAGTGTGGAGGCGTCTGCGACTTGTTTCCCTCAAGACCTTGTCTAGTTCACACTTTCCCATGTCTTTTATCTCTTGAAAGCATTCACCACAAATTCCATGCAATGCGTACCATTATGAGGATGGGGCTTGCCCACTCCCATCGTTTGCTCCCAGCCGTGCTCCCCTCCATCCAATGACCCTCCCATTTCTATCGATAAAATAAAATTGCGACCAAAAATTCAGGGAAACATTGCAAGACGCCTTTCAAGGGAGCAGCGACAGACTGCAGGTGCACAATCTGGAGGCTTAAGAGCCCCAGTTCATAGTCCTATGTCCTAGGATTACCATGGAGCAACTACAAGTTCGTGGTTGTGACGCCCCCAATTCAATCATACACTAATCATACATGCAAACGTGTGCGATCAAGATCAGGGACTCACGGGAAGATATCACAACACAACTCTGCAAATAAAATAAGTCATGCAAGCATCATATTACAAGCCAGTGGCCTCGAGGGCTCGAATACAAGAGCTCGATCATAGACGAGTCAGTGGAAGCAACAATATCTGAGTACAGACATAAGTAAACAAGTTACCATAAGATGGCTAGCACAAACTGGGATACATATCGAAAGAGGCGCAGGCCTCCTGCCTGGGATCCTCCTAAACTACTCCCGGTCGTCGTCAGCGGCCTGCACGTAGTAGTAGGCACCTCCAGAGTAGTAGGAGTCGTCGTCGACGATGGCGTCTGGCTCCTGGACTCCAACGTCTAGTCGCAACAACCGGGTATAGAAAGAGGAAAAGGGGGGAGAAAAGCAATCGTGAGTACTCATCCAAAGTACTCGCAAGCAAGGAGCTACACTACATATGTATGCATTGGTATCAAATGGAAAAGGGTAGCATATGTGGACTGAACTGCAGAATGCGAGAATAAGAGGGGGATAGCTAGTCCTATCGAAGACTACGCTTCTGGCAGCCTCCATCTTGAAGCATATAGAAGAGAGTAGATGTTAAGTTCACCAAGTAGCATCGTATAGCATAATCCTACCCTGCGATCCTCCCCTCGTCGCCCTGTGAGAGAGCAATCACCGGGTTGTATCTGGCACTTGGAAGGGTGTGTTTTATTATGTGTCCGGTTCTAGTTGTCATAAGGTCAAGATACAACTCTGGGTCGTCCTTTTACCGAGGGACACAGCTGAATAGATAAGCTTCCCTGCAGGGGTGCACCACATTTCCCAACACACTCGATCCCCTTTGGCCGGACACACTTTCCTGGGTCATGCCCGGCCTCGAAAGATCAACACGTCGCAGCCCCACCTAGGCACAATAGAGTGGTTAGCACGTCGGTCTAAATCTTATGGCGCAGGGGTCTCGGACCATCGCCCATTGCACACCTGCATGTTGCGAACGCGGCCGGAAACACACCTATCCTCCCTAATACAAGAGCAGGTGTTCCACTCCAATCAGGCGCGCGCCGCTCAGTCGCTGACATCAAGAAGGCTTCGACTGATACCACGACGTCGAGTGCCCATAACTGTTCATGCATAGTTGGTTAGTGTGTATAGGCCAATGGACAGACTCAGATCAAATACCAAGATCTCGTTAAGCGTGTTAAATGAATTAACCGCGAACTCCGAACAGGGCCAGGCCCACCTCTCTCCTAGGTGGTCTCAACCTGCCCCGTCGCTCTGCCACAAAGGTCCACTCAGAGGGCCGTTTGGACAAACGTCCTTTCGGTCCCAATCCGTGTATCACTCGCGGGTACGTCACCACATATATCATGTATTATGTATATAAGTATATACCTGTGATCACCTCCCGAGTGATCACAACCCGATAGTATAGCATGGCAGACAGACAAGAATGTAGGGCCACTGATGGAATACTAGCATCCTATACTAAGCATTTAGGATTGCAGGTAAAGGTAACAACAGTAGTAGAAAAGACAGGCTATGCATCAGGATAGGATTAAGGGAAAGCAGTAACATGCTACACTACTCTAATGCAAGCAGTAGAGAGAAGAATAGGTGATATCTAGTGATCAATGGGGGCTTGCCTAATTGCTCTGGCAAGTAGGGGTCGTCAACAACGTAGTCGATCGGGGCACCAGCAGCGGCGTCAGTCTCATAGTCTACCGGAGGGAAGAGGGGGAAGAAACAATGAATACAATGCAAACATATGCATATCGATGCATGACATGACAAGTAACGGTGCCAGGTGTGCCCTAACGCACTAGGAGGTGATACCAGCGAAGGGGGAAAACAACCGGGAAAGTATCCCTGGTGTTTCGCGTTTTCGGACAAACGAACCAGAGGGGGGAAAGTTGCGTGTTTGCTATGCTAGGGATGTGTGGAGGATGAACGGGCTACATATTCGGATTCGTCTCGTCGTTTTGAGCAACTTTCATGTACAAAGTTTTCCATCCGAGCTACGGTTTATTTTATTTTAATTTTAAAAGTTTTAAATCATTTTTAGGATTTATTTAATTATTTTAAATCAACATTATCCAGATTAGCGTTTGCTAATGTCATCGGCATGACGTCGGCAGTCAACTGTGACCGTTGACCGGTCAAACTGACAAATGGGGCCCGTTTGTCATAGACTGTTTAATCTAATTAGGGTTTAACTAATCTAACTACTGTTTAATTAATTAACAGTAGTTAATTGGGTTAACTAAACATAATTAAGTTAATTAATTTATTTTATTATTATTATTATTTAATTTTTTTATTAAACGTTCGGGGCGTCCGCCCCGTTTGGCAGTGGCCCAGAGGCCATAGCGATTCGGGCGCTGCGGGCGTGCGGGCGCACAGCGAGGGGCAGGGGGTCGCGGTGGCCAACAGGGGTGGCCGTGGTTGGGCGACGGCGGCGAGCGGGATGGTGGAGCCGTTGGCCACGGCGGGCGAGGCAGGAAGCGGGGCAAGGGCGAGCATGGGCGCGCGTGCACGAGTGGGACGCCGAAGTGAGTGTAACGCCCCGAGACCGATGCGCCAGGTGTCTTCCGGTTATTCGCTGACATTGCCATGTTATTTGCTTGCGTGTTGCATTTCATCATGTCATCATGTGCATTGCATCGTGTCATCATGCCATCGTGTTTTTAATCTTTCCAACTCAACTAAATAAATCGTATGGATCTTCAATCCATTTAAATCGAGGGAATTCACATGGTTAAATTCTTTTTAAAACATACCAAAGTCTCCTACTATTATTAGGGAGCTATTAAAAATATTCCAATAATTTGAATCACCCATAAACACACTTACAAATATTCCCCATGTCTTTTCTACTTCAAGTTTGACTTCAAAACCTTGCCCGCAATTCTCTTCCCATTTGCCGAGGTTCCTCCAAAAATTTCAACATTTTTGGACACTTCAAAAACCTCGTCCTATCTCAAACCATTTAAATTAAATTCAAATGAGTTTGAATTTAATTTCTGCAATTATGCAACTTCTATTTTTCTGTGTACAAGCACATTTTCGCGAGTCCAGGAAAATTAAACCCATTCCGAAATTCCTTCCTTAATCCGTATTTTTCTCTCTTTTGCTTCCTTCCTTTTTCTCTTCCCTGTTTTGAGAAGAGAGATTAAGAGAGAGAGAGCCCAGCCTAGCCCCTTGGGCCTCCTGTAGCCGCAAGCCACTCAGGCCCAGCAGCAGCCAACCTCCAGTTGGCCCAAGGCCCATCCGACCGCTCCAACCCTAGCCCTTGCCCGATCCATCTCCACTCTCCCCTTCCTCCCTCCTGTGCGTCGTCAAGTGAGAGAGAGAGACCAGATGCGCCCGATCCCCATCCCTCGACCTCACCACTAGGCGGCGACCAAAGCCTTCGTGGCGCCACCCACCTTCCTCCGCTGTCAAGCACCAGCACCAGGACCCCTCTGTGCCCTTGCCCGTTCCACCCCGCGGCCGCTTGCCATGGTTGGTCTGAGCGCCACTTCGCCGGTCCCTGTCGCTCCGCCACTCCAGGAGCCAGCAGATGCGCCACGGCATCCAGGACCACTATGACACAGCCTTGCTGCTCCCTCCCATGTGCAAGCCCCTTCTCTGCCATGGCCTTCTTCTCCTGCGCCGATGCCCTCCTTCGAGTGCTCGTGCCTGCAGCTCCATCCGCAAGTTCGTGCAGCCATGGCCTCAAGCTCGCCAGGCCGCTGCTCCCTCATCCCGCCACCGGCCAGGTTGGACGCCCACCTGCCAGATCCGCAAGTCCCGTGGCCGCCCTCTTCATCTCCGGCGGATCTCGCACCGCGGCAAGCCCCTGCCCCGCCTCTGCCTCGTTCGAGCAGGGAGGAGGACGCGCCTCTGCAAGTCCCGCTGGGAACCAGCCTCCTGCACCATGCCAAGTCACGCGACCGTCACCCCTGCATCGCGCCCTGTTGCTGTTGACGCCAAGTCCAAGGGTCACCGAACAGGGAATAACGCCAAGTACTAGGTCAACGACGACCATCAAGTTCGTCTTCCGCCGTCTTCGAAATCGCCAAGTACCACGACGCCAAGTACCCCTTCGGAACGCCAATGTGGATCTCTACCGTCAAGTGTACGACTACTTTCACGATGATACGAGAACAACTACCATCGATGTGCATTTTGCCAAGTACCATTACCGTCGGCCCTCGAAGACTCTGTGGACGTCAAGTTCCTTGCCGTGACCTCGTACATCTATGAAAACTTGTGCGACTAAGAACGTGAATGACTACCGTCGCCAAGATTGCTAGTACCACTACCATCGCCGAGGATCGATAGTACCGCTACTTCCAATACCGTCACCACGAGAACGACTACTTCCCACAACCACACGTGAACGACTACTTCCACTACGACCATCCCGAGAACATATACTTCCTCTACATTGCACTGAACCCGAACCGTCCCGTTTGCATGCTTCGAAGGTATAACCGCCGACACGATGACCCGTGGAACGAATACATGTGTGATGTATGAGATGCCCGTGTTTTGCTCCGTGTCCGAGTGGTCGCTTGCACGTTCCTCCTTGTTGCCATGCAGTCGACCCATGGGAACCCGGTAATCGGGGGCACCCCACTATCTTGCTCAACTCGCTCACACCCTTTCTTTTGCCACCGACATCTCAATCGAGTTGCGGGATCATTGGAATGTTGTTGTGGCACCATTTCCATATTCACCGCCATGGCACCATTTTCGTTTCATTGTCGTGGCACCCTTTATTTCCGCCACGATGACAAATGCTTCATATCTATGTTCATATCAACATTTTCAAAAATTGCCTAAAACTTGTTTATGTCATTCGCATCAGGATAACAACATTTAAATGCTTAAAATTGTTGTTGCATTAATTTGCTTAATGCATGTGGGGGTCTCGTTGCATATTGAGCTCCACTTAATTTGTACTATTGTTTGTTGCATATTGCCATGTCTTGCCCCATTAAACCGGACACGCATCATCCTTGGTTGTGCATCATGCCATGTTTATGCTTGTGTGTTTACCATGTTGCTTACTTCTTTCCGGTTTGCTTCTCTCGTTAAATTTGGTTCCATTCTGGAGTTGTGAGGATCCGTTCGACTACGTCTGTTTGTCTTCTTCATGGACTCGTTCTTCTTCTTTGTGGGATCTCAGGCAAGATGACCATACCCTTGATATCACTTCTATCTTTGCTTGCTAGTTGTTCGTTCTACCGCTATGTCGCGCGCTACCTACCACTTGTTATATCATGCCTCCCATATTGCCATGACAAGCCTCTAACCCACCTTCCTAGCAAACCATTGTTTGGCTAAGTTACCGCTTTTGCTCAGCCCTTCTTATAGCGTTGCTAGATGCAGGTGAAGTTGAAGATTGTTCCATGTTGGAACATGGATATGTTGGGATATCACATTATCTCTTATTTTAATTAATGCATCTATATACTTGGTAAAGGATGGAAGGCTCAGCCTTATTCCTGGTGTTTTGTTCCACTCTTGCCGCCCTAGTTTCCGTCATACCGGTGTTATGTTCCTTGATTTTACGTTCCTTACGCGGTTGGGGTTATGGGACCCCCTTGATAGTTCGCTTTGAATAAAACTCCTCCAGCAAGGCCCAACCTTGGTTTTAACATTTGCCACCTAAGCCTTTTTCCCTTGGGTTCTGTAGACTCAAGGGTCATCTTTATTTTAAACCCCCGGGCCAGTGCTCCTCTGAGTGTTGGTCCAACCTGGGCGATGTCCGGCGCCACCTGGGCAACCAGGGTTTATGCCAACCCGGCGTCTTGCCCATCGGGTGTGCCCTGAGAACGATATACGTGCGACTCATATCGGGATTTGTTGGCACATCGGGCGGCTTTGCTGGTCTTGTTTTACCATTGTCGAAATGTCTTGTAACCGGGAGTCCGAGACTAATTGGGTCTTTCCGGGAGAAGGAATATCCTTCATTGACCGTGAGAGCTTGTGATGGGCTAAGTTGGGACACCCCTGCAGGGTATAAACTTTCGAGAGCCGTGCCTGCGGTTATGTGGCAGATGGAAATTTGTTAATATCCGGTTGTAGAGAACTTGACACTTGACTTAATTAAAATGCATCAACCGCGTGTGTAGCCGTGATGGTCTCTTTTCGGCGGAATCCGGGAAGTGAACACGGTCTTGTGTTATGCTTGAACGTAAGTAGTTTCAGGATCACTTCTTGATCACTTATAGTTTTTGACCGTTGTGCGGCTTCTCATCTTACTCTTATTTGTGTATGTTAGCCACCATATTTGCTTAGCGCTTGCCGCAGCTCCACCTCACTACCTTGTCCTATCCATACGTTTAAATAGTCTTGATCTCGCGGGTGTGAGATTGTTGAGTCCTCGTGACTCACAGATACTTCCAAACAGTTGCAGGTGTCGATGATACCAGTGCAGGTGACGCAACCGAGCTCAAGTGGGAGCTCGATGAAGATCTTTGTCGTTGTTATGTGTCTTTTCCAGATGATCAGTAGTGGAGTCGAGTTGGGACGATCGGGGATCTAGCATTTGGGGTTGTCTTTCTTTATTTTGGTTCCATAGTGGGACCTTGATTGTACTCTGGATAATGTATGTTTAACTTGTTATTTGTGTGAACTAGCGATTGTAAGCCAACTCTTTATCCCTTTATTAGTCAGTACATGCGATTGTGTGAAGATTACCCCTCTTGCGACTAAACCACCATGCGGTTATGCCTCTAAGTCGTGCCTCGACACGTGGGAGATATAGCCGCATCGTGGGTGTTACAAGTTCGTCATCAGAGCCATCCCCGACTTAGGAGCCCCCTACTTGATCGAATCGCTGCTGTTGTTGAGTCTAGAAAAAATGTTTTGGAGTCTTAGGATTATATATATCGGAGAGTAGGATTCTTTTTACTCCTCATTCCCTTCGTCGCTCTGGTGAGGTCTCCCGACATAGATGTTTTGTCTTTCCTCTCCTCAAATTTCACGGAAAAAAATTAGGATCACGTGGGTATCTTAGAATCGTTCCGATATTCTTGTGACGAGAACATTGTTCTTGGTGCCTCCTGACATTTAGGGGTTGTGGCAGTGTCCCGAGGAGTTGAGCTTCGAGGTGTTGTCGTCACAATTTTATCGTTGCAGTTCTGGAATACTTGAGTTCCCCGACATTGAAAATCTCTTTTATGCAATTGTTGGTGAGATAACCTTGACGCCACCCAGTACTGGGGCAGGAGTTCAGGAGTATTGCCATAACTCGTATAATGGATGCTTTTTCAAGGTTGAGGTACACGATTTCCGAAGTTTTCTTGGCTATGTGTTGACGGATGGATACAACTAGATGTAGGGATTGTTAGTTTGAGTGAAATATTATGCTTCCCCTGTATCCCAACACCAGATTGCATAACCAGAAAGTTTCGGGAGTTAATAGGTGGGAATTCAAATACCTCCTAGAATATCTTCCTGACAGATGCATGATATGGGATTGTGTAAATCTCTATCATATGTATTTGTTTCGGCTTATTATGCAAGCCAATCCTTTGTTTTGTTTTGAGTTGTGGTATTCGAGTTGCTTCAATGTCAAGTGCTGATTCCATACCTTCCTTAAGTGGTGTTCTCATATTCCTATGTGAATACTAATCCTTCTTGATCTTTGAGTTTGTCATTTCAATTTCTTTTCAACCGAGGTGCTTCTCTTCAAGTGGATCCAATCATTTTAAACATTCACCTCTCAGGTTTCCAAACGTTGTTCATTTCATCCATCCCAAGTTGTCACTGTTCCCCCCCCCCCCCCGCCTTCCCACCCTTTTTCTTCAAGGACACAGATTTCTTAATCAAGTATCCATCTTATGGATGTGAAGACTCTTCATTTTTTTCTTTCAATGTTCTTATCCGGTGATTGTCATGAAGATGGTCAGAAGTTTCAAGTTCATCATTCTTCATTCTTTTCTTCTCCGATGGATTCAATTCAAGCTTTGTTGATCATATCCTTTTCTCGTTTCAAATGTTTTCTCATGCCGGTGCACCTCTTAATCATTCATATCTCTCTATTCATATTCGAAGTGCCGAAGATATCTCAGAAGATTCATGTTTTCATTCTTAATCCATTCAAGCTATTTAGAGATCATTATCTCATTCAAGCCACTTAATTCAACCGGCGCAATATCTCTTTTAAAATTGTTCAACGGTATTTCTTTGAGTGGGCCCTAACCCATAGGTTTTTTTCAGGATCTTACCTGACTCTTCTTTTCTTTTTTGGAGCTAATCCCAAATTCTTTTCGAAGTTTGACGTAAGAATGGATTCCATCAGTCTTATGTCTTTCTCCAAGATCTTTCAATTTCTTTTCATTGTTGATTCAACCTTTATATTCTTCATTATTCTGGAGTGTCTCGACAACTCATGGTGGTGTTTCTCATTGTCATTCTCGGATTTTGAAGACCGAAGAAGAGTTTCCTCCAAATCATATCCGTTCTCTTGAAGATTCATGGCTCTAGCTTCACGCCATCGTCACAATTATTTTCGATTGTGAGATATTATTTTCACCCATCCCAAGCAATTCGGGAGTCTTTTGAGTTTGATTCTTCGAAGGCCATCATTTCGGGTTTATTCATTCGCAGCTTTCAGCTCTCATTCTCCAAATCTTACCGGGGGATCGCTCAAGTATTCTCTAGTCAGTTCATGATCTATTCGTTCTCATGTATCTAAATTCCTTCAAGTATCTTCATCCGTTTTCCAATTCTTCCCGATGAATTCTTCCTTTGCTTCGTTCTTTTTCAATTCTTACAGCGGTTTGTTCAAGATTTCTCTTCCTTCGTTATCATATCAATTCATTCATTGTTTCCAAATCCTACCGGCGGATCATTGAAGACTTTTCTCAAGTTTGCGCTATATCTCTCTTAATACTTTCTATGGGAATAAGTAGTATGCCAAATCCGTTGCTTGTCATCAATCTAAAGTGGTGAAGGATACGCATAACATAATTCTTATTGTTGTTTCATCCAAGTGATCTAGTCTCTTATTTCCGGAGTTTGTTCATCATATCACATTCTTGGTTCGAAATGCTTCATCTTTTCTTTTCGGAGTTCCAAGCTCTCTCAATTATCTCGTCGTGAAGCTCCATCTAAATCATTGGAAGGCTTCACCTTGCATTTTTAACTTCTCTTTCTTCCTATCATCCTTTTATTAATGTAGTTCTTCATGGAGGCTCTACATGGTGGTTCGTCATGGATTCTTTTCGTACTTCAATTGTTCTTCAAGATTTCTCTCGAAGTTATGATCCGCCAAGCTATACTCAAAATTAAGCAGCGTCCTCAACTCATGTTTTGTTTTGAGTTCAAGCATTCATCATCTTGCATTCAAGTGCAATTCTTTCTACCTTATCTTTTGAGGTGGTGTTATGTCATTCTTGATAATTTCCCTTCGTGTGTCATGATTCTACAGTTGTCAACAATGACATATTTTAAACCCATCATTTTCAATTCGTTCATGAGATCCTTTGCAACCCATCAATCTCTTCATTGGAGTTATCTTGGGTTATATTTCACCTAAAGTTTTCCCTAAGGATTGTTGCTATTTATGGTGCTTATAAATGACCCAAGTTCTTCATTTATCCTTCGAGTGAAATAAGTTTCTCGTCTCCTTGTTGATATCAATCCAATCTATTGTTTCTGTTAGTGGCAGAATTTCACCTCATAATTTTGAGATGTTTCTCATAAGCCCACAACAACCTTATTCTTTTGTTGTTTAATTTTCAACAACTCCGTTCAATCCTTCTTTGCAAGGATGCTCTTCAAATTCAATTTTGGCAAGAGTTGTCATTTTTCTTCTCGGTCCCTTTTATCCCAACAATATAGCTTCCATTCTTTTGATCCACAAGCATTGTGTTGTTGCTCTCTTCGTCCCATCATCTCGTTTCTACCGGAGTGCTTGCATGTACTTCTTGTCCATTGCAACCCTTTTCTTATGTCTTTCAACCTACAAGGTTCTAGTAAGGTTCCTTGTTCCGCTTTTCCAATGGAGTGTTTTCAACTTTGTTCATCTTTGTTGTATTCTTTCTTTCAATTTGTTCAACCTCGCAAGGTTCTTTGGTTTCCCTCATTTGTCAAAGAAGCAACTTAGTTGTACCTCTTCTCTTCCTCGTTTGTTTCTCTCTGGTGCCATCCTAGATCTCGGGACGAGATCCTCTTGTAGTGGTGGAGTGTTGTAACGCCCCGAGACCGATGCGCCAGGTGTCTACCAGTTATTCGCCGACGTTGCCATGTCATTTGCTTGCGTGTTGAATTTCATCATGTCATCATGTGCATTGCATCATGTCATCATGCCATCGCGTCTTTAATCTTTCCAACTCAACTAAATAAATCGTATGGATCTTCGATCCATTTAAATCGAGGGAATTCACATGGTGAAATTCTCTTTAAATAATACCAAAGTCTCCTACTGTTATTAGGGAGCTATTAAAAATATTCCAATAATTTGGAATCACCCATAAACACACTTGCAAATATTCCCCATGTCTTTTCTACTTCATGTTTGACTTCAAAACCTTGCCCGCAATTCTCTTCCCATTTGCCGAGGTTCCTCCAAAAATTTCAACATTTTTGGACACTTCAAAAACCTCGTCCTAGCTCAAACCATTTGAATTAAATTCAAATGAGTTTGAATTTAATTTCTGCAATTATACCACTTCTATTTTTCCGTGTACAAGCACATTTTCGCGAGTCTAGGAAAATTAAACCCATTCCCAAATTCCTTCCCTAATCCTTACTTTTCTCTCTTTTGCTTCCTTCCTTTTTATTCTCTTCCCCGTTTTGAGAAGAGAGGTTAAGAGAGAGAGAGCCCAGCCTAGCCCCTTGGGCCTCCTGTAGCCGCAAGCCACTCAGGCTAGCTCATGCATTAGAGTGTTGCATCATGTCTTCTTTTCCGGAAAACTGAAATGGGGATGACAGAACCCCCAGCACCCCCTGGAAACAACTAGGGTTTACTAAAATCTTTTTCAATGAACCTGAAATGCCCTTCTAAAATGTTCATCATCTTTGCCTTGGTCTAGAAACTTTGACAAAAATGGTGCACACTTTTCTAGGACATCATAAGGTCATTGGATTAAATCATTACTATTTGCATTTGGGCAATTTAAATCCTATAAATATTTTAAAATGCCCAAATAATACTGAAAGTATTTTTAGGCTGTTGAGAATATTTTCAAATGTGCCTCTGAATATTTTCAGGTTTTTCCTAAATGAAATAGTATTTTTTTAATATTTCAAAACACAGAACAGGAATAAATAAAAAGAAAAACAGAGAGCAGAGAGAGTAGAGGCTTACCTGGCGCCCACCTAGCAGGCCCACCTGCTGGCCCAGCCCAGCCACCGCTCTAGCGAGCCGCTTGGCTCGGCCAGGCAGGCAGGCAGGTGCTCGATGCCGGCACCAGTGCGCGCCACACAGCTGCCTGCTGCCCTGCTTCCTCCCCTCGCCGTTCTGCTGCCCTGGGTCGGTCACCCACTCCTCCCCTGAGCTCGCAGACACGCCCTCTCCTCCCCAGCTCCTCTCCCTCGCTCTCCCGCACAATGGCCGACGCTGCCGCGCCCGTGGCACCGTGATAACCGCGTCCGTCGTCGTCCCCGTGCCTCGTCACCGTGTCTGTTCGCTCTGGCATCGTCGACTACGTCGAGCAGGCCAAGCCCCGAGCGCTCGCCCGCTCTGGAGTCGCCCCTGACCCCGTCTCCCCCAACTCCTGCCACCGAGATTACTGGAATTATTCTTATACAGGAATTCCAGAAAATATTACAAACTTCAAAAATTCATAACTTTTAATCCGTAACTCCAAATGCAAAGATTTATATATGAAATTTGATCAGATAAATTCAATCTTTCCATCTGTAATGGTTTCATGCATGACAAAACATTTTAATCTTGCTGTTTAGGTGAAACAAGCTAATGCACTTATAAGGCTTAAGAACATAAGCTTCCATTTGAATCCTTGATTCAAATGGACCCAAACCAACTTGTTTCACATTGCATTAGGCAGGACACCTCATATTGCCATGTCATAGCATGCATCATATTGTTGCATATTGCCATGTGATGATTGTGTTCTGTGGTGTCTTTCGTGGTAGGTTCTGCCTCCGAGGATATTTCTGAGTATCCAACTGAAGGGCAGTACCCTACTACTACTCCATCAGGCAAGCAGCCCCATTGATCATATCGATACAATCCCATGTTCTCGCTCCTGCTCTCATTTACTGCATTAAGACAAGAATGTTTCAAACTGTTGTGTGCTGCAGTAGTTGAACCCTTATCCTCTGCATGACCTGTCATTGCCACAGTAACTAGATGAAACCCACTAGCATGTGTAGGAGTTGATTGAGCCATGTATGTGTTTCCTACCTTGCTATGTCTGCTATGCTTAGAGTTGTGTCAGGTCTGGTTCATCTGGGTGATGGGCTAGAGTGAAATGATTACGTCGGTAATGTGAGGGATGTGTTGAATATGATTTGGTAAAGGTATCGATGAGAGGCCATGTAGGAGTACATGGTGGGTTGTTTCATTGAGGTCGTCCCTAAGAACCGAGATCTGTATGTGTGATTTAAGAATCAGTTATTACCATGCATTGGGATCCTTAATTGACCCTCTCGGCTTCTTAACCACCCTAGTACTCTGTCCAGGAGTTGCAACTAGTTTCTGGTGTTTATAGGTTATGTGTTGGCGGCCGTGCGTAGCGCTGACCCTAGGGGTGGGCTATGATGCGGTAGATACACCGTGGCCGGGTATGCCGGGCGCCCGTTTGGCGTCTCGGGACCCTGTACACATCGTTCGGGGCCGTATGTGGAAACCTCGGCCGGACTCCCTGCGGATGGAACCTGGATAGGCGATAAACCTGGACTAGAGACTTGAGTGTTTAGGTAGGCCGTGGCCGACACCCTAGTTGGGCTTCCGCTTGAAGGTTGCCGAGTACATGTCGTGTAAATGACGATAAGTGGTGAGAGCATGTATGAAGAAGTACACCCCTGCAGGGTTAACATCATCTATTCGAATAGCTGCGTCCGTGGTAAAGGACTACTTGGTTGCCTATACAGTTCATAGACAAGTTAATGGTTACTACTAAAAGACTCAAGATAAGTGTGAGTGCCGCGGATGGCCCTCTCGTAGGATGACAAGGGAGGATCCACGGTGGAGTATTGTGTTGGTGATTAGTGGACTCGTGTGCGAAAACTATTTTACAGTGGTGTCTCGTAGGATAGCTTAGCCAAGAGTCAAAGCTGGCTTGCTGCAATAACTCCACCACCTTCTTGAGAATGAGCATGTATAGTAGGATCTGTTGTAAGACTTGCTGAGTACCTTTGTACTCATGTTGCTTTAATTACTTTTTTCAGACGAGAACACTGCCCCCTCCGATGGGTTTTACGTAGACCTTGATGTCGATGAGTAACTTGCCACCCAGGTGGTGATTCTAGCCATGGAGGGCCCTATGTAGATAGACAGGCTTCGACAAGCCTTCTTTCTTTCTAGTGTCTGTACTCAGACTTATTTGCTTCCGCATGTGCTTGTATGCTTGTATGACTTGAGTGTCGGGTCATGTGACCCCTACCTGTATGAACATGTTATGTATGGCTCCCCGGAGCCTTTAAATAAAGTACTTGAGTTGTAGAGTTTTGTTGTGATGCCATGTTGTATTTACACATATCAAGCATATTGTGTGTATGATTGAAATCCTTGGTATGTGTGGGATCCGACAATCTAGTTGTTTATCCTTGGCAGCCTCTCTTATGGGGAAATGTAGTCTAGTGCCTCCTTGAGCCATAATAGTCTGCTACAGCCTTGTTCACCGGAGTCCTGCTAGCCCAACACTACTGCTCAGGACACTTGGCTAGCCGACATGTGTTTCACTTCGTTCCTATGTCTGTCCCTTCGGGGAAATGTCACACGGTGACATCCGGAGTCCTGCCTAGCCTGCTACAGCCCGGGTTCCCGGAGTCCTGTTAGCCCAGTGCTACAGCCTGGTTTCACACGCTGTTGACCGACATGCTAGATGTGATTCATGTATGCATGTCCCCATAGGTTAGTGTCGCTTTGGGTTCACGACTAGCCATGTCGGCCCGGGTTCTCTGTCATATGGATGCTAGCGACACTATCATATACGTGAGCCAAAAGGCGCAAACGGTCCCGGGCCATGGTAAGACGACACCCGTGGGGATACCGTGCGTGAGGCCGCAAAGTGATATGAGGTGTTACCGGCTAGATCGATGTGACTTGGAATCGGGGTCCTGACAGCGTTGGCATCAGAGCCGGACTGCCTGTAGGTTCGTTGAGCCAAACTGGTCGATGTCGAGTCTAGAAATGCTTTAGTTATATGTAGGGGAATTGATTGTGGGAGGGAACATAAGGCTCTTTTACTCCTTTACCTTATGCCCTCTGATCTGAGTCATTCTCTTCTCATTCTACGTGGGTTAAGGACTAGGCTCTCTTCTCTCTATCAGGTTCACGTGTTACTAAACCGTAGTAGCTTATAGGATTGTTGTTACAAGCCTCAGTACAGTTTCTACTACTTTTAGTATGTTGTCAATTGAACCAGAACCTTGATATGATGTTGTTGAGTGGTTTTGCAAACTGTTGTGAATGTCTCAAATCTTTTTCTGAGCATTTACAGCCGTTATGCTGTCCGATTTCTCCTAGAAAATTCTAATGCCTTTGCATTATTCTATGCTTTCAGATGGCCACCCGTTCCCAAAACCAAGTGGTTCGTCTAACCCGGTGCCTCAATGTACCCGGTCACACGGCCATGTTGGTTCGAGTGATGGTCGAGACAGGCTATCGATGGTATCCGGAATATACCGTCGAAGAGCAGTTCCGAGACTTCAACCAGAGCCAGTACCTTTGTACCGTCAGAATATATCCCTCTTATCCTGGAGCCACTGAACCCCTCCACTGCTCTTATGGACTTGGGGTCACTATTGAGATGTCCGTGCAGGATGCAGCTTACTCAATGATGACTATCATTCGAGCCAGAACTGCCTTGCTCCAGAACACCAATTTTCGCTACATGCCAGCCTCACTCCCTGGAGCATAGGGGTACTATCAGGCTTTGTACTATGACTCTACACATGAGGAGTCACTACTCCGCACAACTGCCGAGATGCTCGAGGACAAGGACCGCGAAAATCGGGCCTTGCGTATGGAGCTCTTTAACTCTCGTTCTGATCACTGGGCCACTTTAACTCGGTTTGCACCTGCTGTGCAGGCGGGATACATGGACATGAGGGACTTGTACCACGTACGGTCTGGATTGCCAGATTGTATGGACTGACGTGATGTAGGAGGCATCACCCCTCCTCATGGTCCCCGTCTGCCATCGTTTGTGGGACCAAGGCCACATCCGAGTCCCTATGGTCCGCAAGCTCCACAGGACCGTCTGTTCCCAGATGATCATGTTCTGCTTCTAGGTTTTGGTGGTGACTTTTATGAGGATTACTACGGAGCTGTCTGAGCTAGTAGTAGTTTCACTAGTACTGTAATAGTTGTATTCTCCATAGTCTTGCGTGACCCGTGGGAAACGACTTGGTGTGTATCACGCTCCGGAGGTGTAGAAAATAATGTATAGGAGCTTGGAATGCCTCCGATGAGATGTAATGCATTTCACCGTAGTTGTACTCTAGCCTGGGCTTGTACTACACTATGTACGGTGTGTATGACTGATGGTATATATATGGCAGTTTCTATATTACCATGTCGTGCAATGAACATCTCAGCATTCCATGTTATCCATTATATTCTGCACTTCCTTGCCAAGATTGTGCCATCCTTGCCTAAACCATTGTCTTGTTTTTCCTAGGATGGTCAAAACCCGCAGCAACCTTGCTGCCCCGGAGCAGGGGGAAGCCAGTGCAGCTAGGGGTGAGAATCTGCCTCACCCGCCTTCTCTGGCCGACGTTATGCTGGAGGCAGAAAGAAACAAGCGTGAGACTAACCGCTTGCTAGAGCGGATTGATCATAACACTGCACGTCATCAGCGAAACGACTTGGTGTCAATCAATACTTTATCAAGTTGTACCCACCAAAGTTTAATCATTCCGTCGAGCCCCTCGACGCGGATGACTGGCTTCGCAGCATCACCCACAAGCTACGTTCTGCCAACGTAGCCAAAGCTGATAAGGTTACCTATGCTGCCTATCACCTCGAAGGCCCTACTAGCCTTTGGTGGGAAAACTTTGAGGCTATGCGCCCGGTCGGCCAAATCACTACTTGGGCTGAATTCAGTGAGGCTTTCCGTGAGCATCACATCCCGGAAGGTCTCATGGATCGTAAGAGGGAAGAGTTCTGCAATTTCACCCAAGGCAGACTGACTGTGGATGCATATAGTCGTGAGTTTGGAAATCTAGCACGTTATACTCCTGAAGAGGTATCCACCGATGCTAAGAAGCAGGCAAGGTTCCACAAGGGACTTAGCCCCGAGCTTCGCCGCGATCTTCGTCTGCACGAGTGCACCTCCTTCCAGAAGTTGGTCAACAAGGCCATCAGTGCTGAGACAGGCCAGACTGACTATGACGCTTCATGCAAGCACTCCCGTGATTTTGGTTCTTCATTCGGCTCTGGATCTCAGAAGCGCCGGGTGTGGATTCCAAGCACAGCGTTGCCACCCAGGTTCATTCCGAGGCCATCCTTTGAGGCGCCTCGCCCCAACCAGCAGTTTGCACCGCCTAAGCCCTATGGTGGCCCCGCTGCTAATGCTGCTCCACGCCCCAATGTTGTGACATGTTTCAAGTGTGGAGAGCCGGGTCACTACAGTCGAGAGTGTCCCCAGAACAACAACCCCAACCAGTCTGGAAAGTCTGTTGGCCGTGGTAAGCCAGCGGGAAAGACATTGTACGCCAAGCCAGCCACCACTACACGTGGCCATGTCAACTATGTCTCAGCTGAGGAGGCTCATGATGATCCTAACGTCGTCCTTGGTACGCTCCTTGTTAATTGCCATCCGGTATCTGTTATTTTCAATACTGGAGCATCTCATTCATTCATATCTGAGAGCTATGCTCGACTACATAACACGACATTCTGTGACATGCCCACTACCATGGAAATTCAAACCCCTGGCTCTAGATGGCAAACTTCTAGAGTAAGCCATGGGAATGAAATTCTTGTCGATAGACTTGTCTTCCTTGCATCTTTAATAGCTCTCAAGTCCTCGGACATAAACATCATCTTGGGTATGGACTGGATGTCAGCCCATTATGCTAAGATTGATTGCTCTACTTGAACTGTTCAACTTACTCACCCATCAGGCAAGACAGTCAATGTCTTAACTCGAGTGGCCAAGCGCCAGCTTTACTCCCTAAATGCCAACCCCCTTCCAGACCTTGAAGATATTCCGGTAGTCCGAGACTTCCTGGATGTCTTTCCAGAAGAACTGCCAGGTGTTCCACCTGACAGGGATGTCGAGTTCGTGATAGACCTTGTTCCAGGAACCGTCCCAATTTCTAGAAGACCCTATAAGATGGCACCCTTAGAACTAGCCGAGCTTAAGAACCAACTCGATGAGTCCTTGAAAACGGGTTTCATATATCCTAGTTCCTCTCCTTGGGCTTGCCCCGTCCTCTTCGTCAAGAAGAAGGATGGAACGGATCGGATGGTTGTAGATTACCAACCTGTCAACTTGGTCACTATCAAGAACAAGTATCTTCTTCCCAGGATCAACGATCTGTATGATCAGCTCGCTAGATCCTCAGTCTTTTCCAAGATGGATTTGAGGTTGGGCTACCATCAAATCAAAATCAAAAACGGGGACATTCCCAAAACGGCCTTTGTTACTCGTTATGGCCAATACGAGTACACCGTTTTGTCCTTCGGTTTAACCAATGCCCAGCCACTTTCTCTCGGTTAATGAACGTCTTCATGGAGTATTTGGATAAATTCATCGTGGTATACCTCGATGATATACTCATCTACTCCAAGAGTGAGGAAGAACATGCCGAACATGTAAGGCTGGTATTGACGAAACTTTGAGAGCATCGCCTTTATGCCAAATTCTCCAAGTGTGAATTTTGGTTGCCAGAAGTGACCTATCTAGGCCATGTAATCTCTGGTAAGGGTATTGTTGTCAATCCCGAGTGAGTTCAAGCCGTCCTTGATTGGACTCCACCTGAAACGGTCAAGCAAGTTCGGAGCTTCCTTGGCTTAGCGAGTTATTGTCGCCGCTTCGTCGAGAATTTCTCCAAGGTTGCTAAACCTCTAACTGAACTCCTCAAGAATATAAAAGTTCGAGTGGACCCCACAGTGCGAGTTCAGCTTTCAGGAACTGAAAAGACGCCTGACATCTGCTCCCGTACTGGTACCACCAGATTTCTCCAAGGACTTTATTATCTATTGCGACGCCTTGCGACAAGGACTAGGTTGCATACTCATGCAAGATCGTCAGGTAATTGCCTATGCTTCATGGCAATTACACCCACATGAGGAAAACTATCCCACACATGATCTAGAGCTTGCAGCTGTAGTCCATGAACTTAAAACTTGGCGACATTACCTTCTCGGTAATCGTTGCGAGATCTTCACTAATCACCAAAGTCTGAAATATATCTTCACCCAACCGGATTTGAATCTCAGGCAAAGACGTTGGGTCGAGTTGATCTCGGATTACGACTTAGGAATAACTTACACCCCAGGGAAATCCAATGTCATGGCTGATGCGCTAAGTCGTAAATCTTATTGTAGTAACCTGATGTTACAACAAGGTCAACCACTTCTCCATGAGGAATTTTAGAAGCTTAATCTTCACATTTTTCCTCAGGGATTCCTATCTACCTTGGTGGTGAAACCAACCCTTATGGATCAGATCATAACCGCCCAGCGGTATGATAAGGGAATATCTCGGATCAATCAGAACATTGCTAGCGGAGCTGCTACATGTTTCTCTATGAATGATCAAGGTGTTGTCTTCTTTGAGAACCGCCTGGTGGTTCCCAAGAAACAACAACTACGGCAACTGATCCTTAAGGAACCTCATGAATCCACTCTCACCATTCATCCCGGTAGTACTAAGATGTATCAAGACATACGCCAGAGGTTTTGGTGGACTAGGATGAAGAGAGAAATTGCTCAATACATTGATAACTGCGACGTTTGTCGTCGTGTTAAAGTAGAGCATCAATGGCCTGCTAGCACCCTTCAACCTTTGGCTATTCCTGAATGGAAATGGGATAAAATCAGTATGGATTTCATTACTGGGTTTCCCAGAACCAAGAGAGGGAATAATGCTATCTTCGTCGTTGTCGATCATCTTTCCAAAGTAGCCCACTTCCTACCTGTTCACGAGAGTATTACCGCTAGCCAGCTAGCTGACTTATACATCTCCCGAATAGTGTCTCTTCATGGTGTCCCATTGGAAATTAACTCAGACCGTGGGAGTCTCTTCACCTCTCGATTTTGGGAAAGTTTCCAAAATTCTATGGGAACTCGTCTCTCTTTTAGCACCGCCTTCCACCCCCAATCAAGTGGTCAAGTAGAGCGAGTGAATCAAATTCTGGAGGATATGCTCCGAGCTTCTGTCATCTCACTCAGAATGGATTGGGAGAAATGCCTTCCATTCGCGCAGTTTGCTTATAACAATAGTTATCAAGCTAGCTTGGGCAAAACTCCTTTCGAAGTTCTCTATGGACGAAAATGTCGAACGCCTCTTAACTAGTCAGAAACCGGGGAAAGACAACTCTTTGGCCCGAATATGATTCAGGAAGCAGAAGAGCAGGTTCACGTTATTCGTGAGAAATTGAAAACAACCCAATCTCGTCAAAAGAGCCAATATGACCGTAAACACAAGCTCATGGCTTATGAAGTCGGTGAGAAGGCTTACCTTCGGGTTACTCCTTTAAAGGGAACCCATCGTTTCGGTATCAAAGGCAAATTGGCTCCTCGTTACATTGGACCCTTTCGCATTCTTGCCAAACGAGGAGAAGTTGCCTACCAACTGGAACTACCTCCGCATCTTTCCAAAGTTCACGATGTCTTCCACGTTTCTCAACTCAGGCGTTGCTTCGCGGATCCTATCCGTGGAGTGCACCATGAAACGCTTGATCTACAAGATAATCTCACATATCGGGAATATCCCGTTCATATCCTTGATCAAGCCGAGCGTACCACTCGACGCCATAACATCAAGTTTCTCAAGGTTCAATGGTCACACCATTCCGAGAAAGAAGCCACTTGGGAAAGGGAGGATCGTCTTCGACTTGAGTACCCCACCTTCTTCCCAACGGATCCTAAATCTCGGGACGAGATTCTTTTGAGTGGGGGTGAGTTGTCACACCCTAGCTAGCTCATGCATTAGAGTGTTGCATCATGTCTTCTTTTCCAGAAAACTGAAATGGGGATGACAGAACCCCCAGCACCCCCTGGAAACAACTAGGGTTTACTAAAATCTTTTTCAATGAACCTGAAATGCCCTTCTAAAATGTTCATCATCTTTGCCTTGGTCTAGAAACTTTGACAAAAATGGTGCACACTTTTCTAGGACATCATAAGGTCATTGGATTAAATCATTACTATTTTCATTTGGGCAATTTAAATCCTATAGATATTTTAAAATGCCCAAATAATCCTGAAAGTATTTTTAGGCTATTGAGAATATTTCCAAATGTGCCTCTGAATATTTTCAGGTTTTTCCTAAATGAAATAGTATTTTTACTATTTCAAAACACAGAACAGGAATAAATAAAAAGAAAAACAGAAAGCAGAGAGAGTAGAGGCTTACCTGGCGCCCACCTAGCAGGCCCACCTACCGGCCCAGCCCAGCCACCGCTCCAGCGAGCTGCTTGGCTCAGCCAGGCAAGCAGGCAGGTGCTCGACGCCGGCACCAGCGCGCGCCACGCAGCTGCCCGCCGCCCTGCTTCCTCCCCTCGCCATTCTGCTGCCCTAGGTCGGTCACCCACCCACTCCTCCCCCGAGCTCGCAGACACGCCCTCTCCTCCCCAGCTCCTCTCCCTTGCTCTCCCGCACCATGGTCGACGCTGCCACGCCCGCGCCACCGTGAAAACCGCGTCCGTCGTCGTCCCTGTGCCTCGTCACCGTGTCCGTTCGCTCCGCCGTCGTCGACTACGTCGAGCAGGCCGAGCCCCGAGCGCTCGCCCGCTCTGGAGTCGCCCCTGACCCCGTCTCCCCCAACTCCGGCCGCCGAGATTGCCATCGTCACCCTGCCCAGCTCCGGCCTTCCCCGAGCTCGCTTTGACGCTTGCTGCAACCGCCGTGAACTCAGCTTCGTCCTCCCCCTCTCCGTTAACTCCCTCCTGCACCGTATGCACCGCACCATGTTCACCCGCACCCGCCGCCGCCGAGCTCGTCGCCGATGTGACTCAGGCCACCCACCGGCCACACCACCGTGACCAACGCACTCACCGCACTCGCAGAAGCCCATAGCACCTCTCCACACGCCTCGCCGTGCCCCGTAGCCTCAGGTTCGACCCTACCCGAGCTCCGGCAGCCGCACAGCTCATCGCCAGCGACATTTCCGGCCACCCCAGCTCCACCCACTCCCACCACTCGACGCGGCTCACTCCCCACATCACGTAGATGTGCTCCGCCGTCGTTTTGGTCGCCGGAGCACGAAACCCGCATCACTCTGGCGCGTCTGGCCTCGCCGACGGCTAAACACCGGCGAGTTTGACCCTGGTTGACCCCGTGTGGGCCCGGGTTGACTCCCCCTGAGTCTATGACAAGTGGGACTGCCCTGCTAATTAACTTAGATTAGCACTAACTAAATTTAGTTAGTTAATTAACTACTGACACTCGGGTCCCACTGGTCAGGTTTGACCTGGACCGGCCCCGTTGACCACTGACGTCACCCTGACGCAATGTTGTCGCAATAACTCAATTACTGGAATTATTCTTATACAGGAATTCCAGAAAATATTACAAACTTCAAAAATTCATAACTTTTAATCCGTAACTCCAAATGCAAAGATTTATATATGAAATTTGATCAGATAAATTCAATCTTTGCATCTGTAATGGTTTCATGCATGAAAAAACATTTTAACCTTGCTGTTTAGGTGAGACAAGCTAATGCACTTATTAGGCTTAAGAACATAAGCTTCCATTTGAATCCTTGATTCAAATGGACCCAAACCAACTTGTTTCACATTGCATTAGGCAGGACACCTCATATTGCCATGTCATAGCATGCATCATATTGTTGCATATTTGTAGGGGAACGTAGCATAAATTCAAAAATTTCCTACGTGTCACCAAGATCTATCTATGGATTCATCTAGCAACGAGGGAGGAGTGGATCTACATACCCTTGTAGATCGCGCGCGGAAGCGTTCAAGAGAACGGGGTTGATGGAGTCGTACTCGTCGTGATCCAAATCACCGATGATCCTAGCGCCGAACGGACGGCACCTCCGCGTTCAACACACGTACGGAGCAGCGACGTCTCCTCCTTCTTGATCCAGCAAGGGGGAAGGAGAGGTTGATGGAGATCCAGCAGCACGACGGCGTGGTGGTGGAAGTAGCGGGATTCCAACAGGGCTTCGCCAAGCGCTGCGGGAGGAGGGAGATGTGTCATGGGAGGGAGAGGGAGGCGCCAGGGCTTAGGTATGGTTGCCCTCCCTTCCCCCCACTATATATAGGGCCAAGGGAGAGGGGGAGGGCGCAGCCTTGCCCCTTCCTCCAAGGAAGGGTGCGGCCAAGGGGGAGTCCCTCCTCCCCAAGGCACCTCGGAGGTGCCTTCCCCCTTTAGGACTCTTCCTTTCCCTTGATTCTTGGCGCATGGGCCTCTTGGGGCTGGTGCCCTTGGCCCATATAGGCCAAGGCGCACCCCCTACAGCCCATGTGGCCCCCCGGGACCCTTCCGGTGGTCCCGGTACAATACCGGTGACCCCGAAACTTGTCCCGATGGCCGAAATAGCACTTCCTATATATAATTCTTTACCTCCGGACCATTCCGGAACTCCTCGTGATGTCCGGGATCTCATCCGGGACTCCGAACAACTTTCGGGTTACCGCATACTAATATCTCTATAACCCTAGCGTCACCGAACCTTAAGTGTGTAGACCCTACGGGTTCGGGAGACATGCAGACATGACCGAGATGACTCTCCGATCAATAACCAACAGCGGGATCTGGATACCCATGTTGGCTCCCACATGTTCCACGATGATCTCATCGGATGAACCACGATGTCAAGGACTTAATCAATCCCGTATACAATTCCCTTTGTCTAGCGGTACGATACTTGCCCGAGATTCGATCGTCGGTATCCCGATACCTTGTTCAATCTCGTTACCGGCAAGTCTCTTTTACTCGTTCCGTAACACATCATCCCGTGATCAACTCCTTGATCACATTGTGCACATTATGATGATGTCCTACCGAGTGGGCCCAGAGATACCTCTCCGTCACACGGAGTGACAAATCCCAGTCTTGATTCGTGCCAACCCAACAGACACTTTCGGAGATACCCGTAGTGTACCTTTATAGCCACCCAGTTACGTTGTGACGTTTGGCACACCCAAAGCACTCCTACGGTATCCGGGAGTTGCACAATCTCATGGTCTAAGGAAATGATACTTTACATTAGAAAAGCTTTAGCATACGAACTACACGATCTTTATTCTAGGCTTAGGATTGGGTCTTGTCCATCACATCATTCTTCTAATGATGTGATCCCGTTATCAATGACATCCAATGTCCATGGTCAGGAAACCGTAACCATCTATTGATCAACGAGCTAGTCAACTAGAGGCTTAGTAGGGACATGGTGTTGTCTATGTATCCACACATGTATTTGAGTTTCCTATAAATACAATTCTAGCATGGATAATAAACGATTATCATGAACAAGGAAATATAATAATAACTAATTTATTATTGCCTCTAGGGCATATTTCCAACAGTCTCCCACTTGCACTAGAGTCAATAATCTAGTTCACATCGCCATGTGATTAACACTCACAGGTCACATCGCCATGTGACCAACATCCAAAGAGTTTACTAGAGTCAATAATCTAGTTCACATCACTATGTGATTAACACTCAATGAGTTCTGGGTTTGATCAGGTTGCTTGTGAGAGAGGTTTTAGTCAACGGGTCTGAACCTTTCAGATCCGTGTGTGCTTTACAAATCTCTATGTCATCTCCTAGATGTAGCTACCACGTTCTATTTGGAGCTATTCCAAATAACTGTTCTACTTGGAGCTATTCTAAATTGTTGCTCCATTATACGTATCCGGCATCTCTACTCAGAGCTATCCATATAGGTGTTAAGCTTGCATCGACGTAACTCTTTACGTCGAACTCTTTATCACCTCCATAATCGAGAAAATTCCTTAGTCCACTAGTTACTAAGGATAACTTTGACCGCTGTCCTGTGATCCATTCTTGGATCACTCTTGTACCCCTTGACTGACTCATGGCAAGGCACATTTCAGGTGCGGTACACAGCATAGCATACTGTAGAGCCTATGTCTTAAGCATAGGGGACGACCTTCGTCCTTTCTCTCTATTCTGCCGTGGTCGAGCTTTAAGTCTTAACTTCATACCTTACAACTCAGGCAAGAACTCCTTCTTTGACTGATCCATCTTGAACACCTTCAAGATCATGTCAAGGTATGTGCTCATTTGAAAGTACCATTAAGCGTTTTGATCTATCCTTATAGATCTTGATGCTCAATGTTCAAGTAGTTTAATCCAGGCTTTCCATTGAAAAACACTTTCCAAATAACCCTATATGCTTTCCAGAAATTCTACGTCATTTCTGATCCACAATATGTCAACAACATATACTCATCAGAAATTCTATACTGCTCCCACTTACTTCTTTGGAAATACAAGTTTCTCATAAACTTTGTATAAACCCAAAATCTTTGATCATCATCAAAGCATACATTCCAACTCCGAGATGCTTACTCCAGTCCTCAGAAGGATTGCTGGAGCTTTGCATACTTATTAGCATCTTTCAGGATTGACAAAACCTTCCGGTTGTATCACATACAACCTTTCCTCAAGAAAATCGTCGAGGAAACAATGTTTTGACATCCTATCTGCAAGATTTCATAAATAATGCAGTAATCGCTAATATAATTCCAACAGACTCTTAGCATCGCTACGAGTGAGAAAGTCTCATCGTAGTCAACTCCTTGAACTTGTCGGAAAACATCTTAACGACAAGTCGAGCTTTCTTAATGGTGATACTTACCATCATTGTCCGTCTTCCTTTTAAAATCCATATGTACCTAACAGCCTTACGACCATCAAGTAGTTCTTCCAAAGTCTACACTTTGTTTTCATATATGGATCCTCTCTCGGATTTTATGGCCTCGAGCCATTTATCGGAATCCGGGCCCACCATCGCTTCTCCATGGCTCGTAGGTTCATTGTTGTCTAGCAACATGACTTCCAAGACAGGATTACGTACCACTCTGAAGTAGTACGCATCCTTGTCATCCCACGAGGTTTGGTAGTGACTTGATCTGAAGTTTCATGATCACTATCATCAGCTTCCACTTCAATTGGTGTAGGTGCCACAGGAACAACTCCCTGTGCCCTGTCACACATTAGTTGAAGAGACGGTTCAATAACCTCATCAAGTCTCCACCATCCTCCCACTCAATTCTTTCGAGAGAAACTTTTCCTCGAGAACGGACCCGATTCCAGAAAAACAATCCCTTATTGCTTTTGGATCTGAGACAGGAGGTATACCCAACTGTTTTGGGTGTCCTATGAAGATGCATTTATCCGCTTTGGGTTTGAGCTTATCAGCCTGAAACTTTTTCACATAAGCGTCGCAGCCCCAAACTTTTAAGAGATGACAGCTTAGGTTTCCCTAAAGCATAGTTCATACGGTGTCATCTCATCGGAATTACGTGGTGCCCCTTTTAAAGTGAATGTGGTTGTCTCTAATGCCTAACCCATAAACTATTGTGGTAATTCGATAAGAGACATCATGGTATGCATCATATCCAATAGGGTGCAGTTATGATGTTCGGACACACCATCACACTATGGTGTTCCAGGCTGTATAAGTTGTGAAACAATTTCCACAATGTCTTAATTCTGTGCCAAACTCGTAATTCAGATATTCATCTCTATGATCATATCATAGATATTTTATCTTCTTGTCACGACGATCTTTCAACTTCACCCTGAAATTACTTGAACCTTTCAATAATTCAGACTCGTGATTCATCAAGTAAATATACTCAACATCTACTCAAATCATCTGTGAAGTAAGAACATAATGATATCCACTACATGCCTCAGCACTCATTGGACTGCACACATCAAAATGTATTTCTTCCAACAAGTTGCTTTCTAGTTCCATTTTACTGAAAACGAGGCTTTCAGTCATCTTGCCCATGTGGTATGATTTGCATGTCTCAAGTGATTCAAAATCAAGTGAGTCCAAACGGTCCATTTGCATGGAGTTTCTTCACGCATATACACCAATGGACATGGTTCGCATGTCTCAAACTTTTCAAAAATGAGTGAGCCCAAAGATCCATCAACATGGAGCTTCTTCATGCGTTTTATACCGATATGACTTACGTGGTAGTGCCACAAGTAGGTGGTACTATCAGTACTATCTTTTGGCATGAACATGTGTATCACTACGATCGAGATTCAATAAACCATTCATTTTAGGTGTAAGACCATTGAAGGTATTATTCAAATAAACAGAGTAACCATTATTCTCTTTAAATGAATAACCGTATTGCGATAGACATAATCCAATCATGTATATGCTCAACCCAAACACCAATCTCGATGGTAGAGGGAGCGTACGATATTTGATCAACCTTGGAAATACTTCCAACACATATCGTCATCTCACCTTTAGCTAGTCTCCGTTTATTCCGTAGCTTTTATTTCGAGTTACTAACACTTAGCAAACGAACCGGTATCTAATACCCTGGTGCTACTAGGAGTACTAGTAAAGTACACATCAACACAATGTATATCCAATATACTTCTATCGACCTTGCCAGCCTTCTCATCTACCAAGTATCTAGGGTAATTCTGCTCCAGTGGCTGTTCCCCTTATTACAGAAGCACTTAGTCTCGGGTTTGGGTTCAACCTTGGGTTTCTTCACTAGAGCAGCAGCTGATTTGCCGTTTCATGAAGCATCCCTTTTTGCCCATGCCCTTCTTGAAACTAGTGGTTTCACCAACCATCAACAATTGATGCTCCTTCTTGATCTCTACTTTTGTGGTGTCAAACATCGCGAATATCTCAAGGATCATCATATATGTCCCTGATATATTATAGTTCATCACGAAGCTCAAGCAGCTTGGTGGTAATGACTTCGGAGAACCATCACTATTTCATCTGGAAGATCAACTCCCACTCGATTCAAGCGATTGTTGTACTCAGACAATCTGAGCACAAGTTCAACAATTGAGCTTTTCTCCCTTAGTTTGCAGGCTAAGAAAATCGTCGAAGGTCTTATACCTCTTGACGTGGGCACGAGCCTGAAATCCCAATTTCAGCCCTCGAAACATCTCATATGTTTCACGACGTTTCAAAACGTCTTCGGTGCCTCAACTCTAAGCCGTTTAACTGAACTATCACGTAGTTATCAAAATGTGTATGTCAGATGTTTGCAACATCCATAGACAACGTTCGAGGTTCAGCACACTGAGCGGTGCATTAAGGACATAAGCCTTCTATGAAGCAATGAGGACAAACCTCAGTTTACAGACCTAGTCCGCATAATTACTACTATCAACTTTCAACTAAATTTTCTCTAGGAACATATCTAAACAGTAGAACTGAAGCGCGAGCTACGACATAATTTGTGAAGACTTTTTGACTATGTTCAGGATAATTAAGTTCATCTTATGAACTCCCACTCAGATAGACATCCCTCTAGTCATCTAAGTGATTACATGATCCGAGTCAACTAGGCCGTGTCCGATCATCACGTGAGACGGACTAGTCAACATCGGTGAACATCTTCATGTTGATCGTATCTACCATACGACTCATGCTCGACCTTTCGGTCTCTTGTGTTCCGAGGCCATGTCTGTACATGCTAGGCTCGTCAAGTCAACCTAGGTGTTTCGTGTGTGTAAATCTGTCTTACACCCGTTGTATGTGAACGTTAGAATCTATCACACCCGATCATCACGTGGTGCTTCGAAACAACAAACTGTCGCAACGGTGCACAGTTAGGGGGAACACTTTCTTGAAATTATTATGAGGGATCATCTTATTTACTACCGTCGTTCTAAGTAAACAAGATGCAAAAACATGATAAACATCACATGCAATCAAATAATAGTGACATGATATGGCCAATATCATATAGCTCCTTTGATCTCCATCTTGGGGCTCCATGATCATCTTGTCACCGGCATGACACCATGATCTCCATCATCGTGTCTTCATGAAGTTGTCTCGCCAACTATTACTTCTACTACTACAGCTAACGGTTAGCAATAAAGTAAAGTAATTACATGACGTTTATGTTGACACGCAGGTCATAAATAAATTAAGACAACTCCTATGGCTCCTGCCGGTTGTCATATTCATCAACATGCAAGTCGTGATTCCTATTACAAGAACATGATCAATCTCATACATCACATCCTTTTGGCCATATCACATCACATAGCATACCCTGCAAAAACAAGTTAGACGTCCTCTAATTATTGTTTGCATGTTTTACGTGGCTGCTATGGGTTTCTAGCAAGAACGTTTCTTACCTACGCAAAGACCACAACGTGATATGCCAATTGCTATTTACCCTTCATAAGGACCCTTTTCATCGAATCCGATCCGACTAAAGTGGGAGAGACAGACACCCGCTAGCCACCTTATGCAACTAGTGCATGTCAGTCGGTGGAACCAGTCTCACGTAAGAGTACGTGTAAGGTCGGTCCGGGCCGCTTCATCCCACGATGCCGCCGAATCAAGATAAGACTAGTAACGGCAAGCATATTGAACAAAATCAACGGCCACAACTACTTTGTGTTCTACTCGTGCATAGAAACTACGCATAGACCTAGCTCATGATGCCACCGTTGGGGAACGTAGCATAAATTCAAAATTTTCCTACGTGTCACCAAGATCTATCTATGGAGTCATCTAGCAACGAGGGAGGAGTGGATCTACATACCCTTGTAGATCGCGCGCGGAAGCGTTCAAGAGAACGGGGTTGATGGAGTCGTACTCGTCGTGATCCAAATCACCGATGATCCTAGCGCCGAACGGACGGCACCTCCGCGTTCAACACACGTACGGAGCAGCGACGTCTCCTCCTTCTTGATCCAGCAAGGGGGAAGGAGAGGTTGATGGAGATCCAGCAGCACGACGGCGTGGCGGTGGAAGTAGCGGGATTCCAACAGGGCTTCGCCAAGTGCTGCGGGAGGAGGGAGATGTGTCATGGGAGGGAGAGGGAGGCGCCAGGGCTTAGGTATGGTTGCCCTCCCTTCCCCCCACTATATATAGGGCCAAGGGAGAGGGGGAGGGCGCAGCCTTACCCCTTCCTCCAAGGAAGGGTGCAGCCAAGGAGGAGTCCCTCCTCCCCAAGGCACCTCGGAGGTGCCTTCCCCCTTTAGGACTCTTCCTTTCCCTTGATTCTTGGCGCATGGGCCTCTTGGGGCTGGTGCCCTTGGCCCATATAGGCCAAGGCGCACCCCCTACAGCCCATGTGGCCCCCCGGGGAAGGTGGCCCCACCCGATGGACCCCCGGGACCCTTCCGGTGGTCCCGGTACAATACCGGTGACCCCGAAACTTGTCCCGATGGCCGAAATAGCACTTCCTATATATAATTCTTTACCTCCGGACCATTCCGGAACTCCTCGTGACGTCCGGGATCTCATCCGGGACTCCGAACAACTTTCGGGTTACCGCATACTAATATCTCTATAACCCTAGCGTCACCGAACCTTAAGTGTGTAGACCCTACGGGTTCGGGAGACATGCAGACATGACCGAGATGACTCTCCGGTCAATAACCAACAGCGGGATCTGGATACCCATGTTGGCTCCCACATGTTCCACGATGATCTCATCGGATGAACCACGATGTCAAGGACTTAATCAATCCCGTATACAATTCCCTTTGTCTAGCGGTACGATACTTGCCCGAGATTCGATCGTCGGTATCCCGATACCTTGTTCAATCTCGTTACCGGCAAGTCTCTTTTACTCGTTCCGTAACACATCATCCCGTGATCAACTCCTTGATCACATTGTGCACATTATGATGATGTCCTACCGAGTGGGCCCAGAGATACCTCTCCGTCACACGGAGTGACAAATCCCAGTCTTGATTCGTGCCAACCCAACAGACACTTTCGGAGATACCCGTAGTGTACCTTTATAGCCGCCCAGTTACGTTGTGACGTTTGGCACACCCAAAGCACTCCTACGGTATCCGGGAGTTGCACAATCTCATGGTCTAAGGAAATGATACTTTACATTAGAAAAGCTTTAGCATACGAACTACACGATCTTTGTGCTAGGCTTAGGATTGGGTCTTGTCCATCACATCATTCTTCTAATGATGTGATCCCGTTATCAATGACATCCAATGTCCATGGTCAGGAAACCGTAACCATCTATTGATCAACGAGCTAGTCAACTAGAGGCTTAGTAGGGACATGGTGTTGTCTATGTATCCACACATGTATTTGAGTTTCCTATCAATACAA